>NC_056744.1:1325912101-1325917101 GCF_019279795.1 Protopterus annectens
CATTGTGGATGGCAGTGGGATGCCAACCAATGGCACAGATTCAACCTCTGACAACCCCACCTATGCCTCACTATGACCACCATCATCATCAGAGTCCACAGAGAGACTGACATTAGGTGCTGAGTGGGAGGGACCACAAACCCCATGTCCACCTGTGAGGGGAAGACGACATATGTAAATTAATACCTGCACTATAAGGTTTTCTGGTTCATACACATACGCTCACACACACACACACACACACACACACACACACACACACACACACACACACACACACACACACACACACACAAACACGCATGCACACACAGACACATATAGGTGAGGTGGCACATAGGCATTACACAGACCTCACAATATACAAATGGTAACATGCACGACACACAGTCAGACCACAACATACGCACTCTGGACATGCCCTCAACATCATGCAGTGCAGCCATTTTCACTTAATGATGCTACTAATATACACCTCTGGGATATGTGAGTAGTGTTAGTAGGTGATGGGCCTTCACCTAGCACACACTGAACCCATGTACACATTATTGTTGTTCACCTGTATAGCACAGTGGCAACTCCTACATACCTCTCAACTATACAGATTTCTACAGAATGTGCAGATATCTGGCTCATATTTTTGGTCTGTTCCTCATAAATCCTGTGTTCATCTGACACATTACTGGGATGATCTGAGAACTGATGTCAATAATTAATAACATACATTTGAGTTTCCTACTTCAAAACCTGCAGTAAATGTATGTTAAAACAAATCCAGTTACTCTAACAACTTCCTATGCTTACAGTGGCTATAATAAGTATACACACCCCTCTTAACATGCCAGGTTTTTGTGATATTTAAATGAGACCACAATAAATAATTTCAAAACCTTTCCCACCTTTAATGGGACCTACAACCTCTGCAATTCAGTTGAAAAACAAGCAAATCTGTTAGGGGTTAAATATAGAAAATGAAATACATACAATAGGCTGGTTGCATAAGTGTGTACACCCTTAAACTAATACTTTTCTGAAGCATCTTTTGATTTAATTACAACATTCAGTCTACTTGGGAAGGAGTCTATCTGCATGGCACATCTTGACTTGGCAATATTTGCCCACTTTTCCTTGATACAGCCCTCCAAGTCTCTCAGATTGCGAGGGCATCTCCTGTGCACAGCCCTCTTCAGGGAACCCCACAGATTTTCTATTGGATTTAGGTGTGAGCTCTGGCTGGGCCATTCCAAACATTGATTGTCTTATGGTGAAGTCATTCTTTTGTTAATTTGGATGTATGCTTCAGGTCATTGTTGTGTTGAAAGGTGAAAGTCCTCTCCATCTTCAGCTTTCTAGCAGACACCTGAAGGTTTTGGGACAAAAGTGACTGGTATTTGGAACTGTTCATAATTCCCTCCACCTTGACTAAAGCCCAGTTCCAGCTTATGAATAGTAATCCCAAAGCAGGACACTGCCACTACCATGTTTCACCATGGGATAGTGATTTTTTTTTGGTGATGCGATGTGTTGTTTTTGTGCCAAACATACCTTTTGGAATTGTGGACAAAAAGTTCAACCTTGGTCTTATTAGACCATAACACATTTTCCCACATGCTTTTGGGAGACTTGTATTGTTTTTCAAATTTTAGTCAGGGCTGGATGTTGTTCTGTGTGAGAAAAGGCTTCCATCTTCCAACCCTACCCCATAGGCCAGACATATGGAGAATATGGGAGATTGTTGTCACATGTGGTACACAACCAGTACTTGCCAGAGATTCCTACAACTCCATCAGTGTTGCTGTAGGTCCTCTGGCAGCCTCCCTGACCAGTTTTTGTATTGTCTTTTCATCACATTTGGAGGGACATCCAGTTCTTTGTGATGTCACTGTTGTGCCATATTTTCTCCACTTTATAATGACTGTCTTCACTGTGTTCCAAGGTATATGCAATGCTGTAGAAATGTTTTTGTACCCCTCTCCTGGCTGATAATGAGATCCCTTTGGTGCTTTGTAAGCTTTCTGTGAACCATGGCTTTTGTTGTAACAGGCAACTGAGTAAATGTCAGGAAAATCCTACTAGGACAGCTGACAGTTATTTGGTGTTAATCAGAGTCTCTTTAATTGATGGCAGGGGTGTACCCTAGAAGACTGAATGCTGTAATTAAATCAAAATGTACTTCAACAAAGTATTAGCTTAAGGCTGTGCACACTTATGCATCCAGCTTATTGTACATTTTTTATTTTTCATATCTGTTCCCCGAACTGATTAGTTTGTTTTTCAATTGAATTGTACAGGTTATAGGTCACATTAAAGGTGCGAAGGTTTGGCAATGATTTATTGTGGTTTCATTTTTGTATATCACAAAAACCTGGCATTTTAACAGGGATGTGTACACTTTTTATATCCACTGTATAAGAGTAATATTTAACATATGTCCCTATTTTTGGGCCTTTGTCCCCCCCCCATTTGTCAGTCTTTTTCCAGATTTCTTGCACTGGAAGGCTGTGAGGTACACTACAGATATGTTACATCTCCTGCAAATAGGCCCCTGTGATGACCACTGTGATGCAATGTAGTTAGCCCCACCACAAGTGAACATGCACATATCGCAATATGGCTAAGAGTAACAGTTGTATGCATGGTAAAATGCATGCCCTTAACATGCCCAGGATATTGGTGAGCAACAGCAGGACAATTCCATACTCACTGGCTTTAGGCTGCTGTCCCACATCCAGACCAGAGGGACCTATGTAGTTGTGGGAGAGAGGTATTGCCAGCTGACTCACATGTGGCATTGGTACAAGATGAATGCTGCATTTCTGCACATGTACAGTACAAGCTCCAATACTACACAATTTGCTGTCCTTTCAGCTTAGATGTGCACTTCTGTGCATTACAAAACCCCACCTACAACTGCATTTTGACCTGACATATGCATCTAGATACTCTACAGATGCCATTATAGCTGCTACAGTAGTTGACTGATGTCCACTGGGACCTTACCTACATGTTCCTTGCCTATTGTCTAGGTGACACCCACCTCCACAATGTGGGTGTCTTGACTTTGCTGTGGGTATGTGGTGGCTGCCCTAAGGTTGGCAAGGAGCTCCGTCATAGGTGTAAGTGGGGTCTGTGTAGCAGGACCCCCACCTGTGGCTGTACAGTTCCTGGCCATGGCAGCAGCCCTTCGCCGGGCATGGCAGATGAGGTCAGTCGCACGATTCCTGACCTGCTCTTATGTCTGTGCGTGCTGGCCCATGTTATTTACCATTTGTACGAGGTCGTCCCACACAGCGGTCTGCTCCCACAGATGCTACTGGTTACAGACAAATATCACACCATGGTGCTAGATTATGCTGTCAATGATTGTGGATGTCTCAGCTTCCATGTAGGGTGGCTGTCTGGAATGTTGCATTTCACCTGGAAGACATAAACAGGGAAACACATCACAGGACCTCATAAATTAGTCAATATTATTTACAGAACCTGCACATCAACATTGCCTAACACTAGCCACCACTTATGACCACATCATACTCCTGTCAGCTATCAGCACAGTATGAGATTGCATTGCACTCCTGGTCCTGATGTGTCATGCTCCTCCCCATGAGGGCCAGTAAATTGCATAATCCTCCATTCATCGTTCACTTTTGTGTAGAGGGATGACAGTGGCCATCTTCCATGCAGATGAGATGTTGATGGTGCTCAGGCTTTGTTTGACTACAGTGTGTAATGTAGCTGCAATCACATGCCTGGGTTCATGTAGGATGCAGACAGTGATGTTATCAGATCCCATGGAGACTTAGTTTTGTTGCCTTTGAGTAGGCATTATGGACCTGCTCCCTGATGATGAGGGGGAGGGGTGTGTGTGCTGTGCACATCCAACCTTACTGATGGGGTGTCAGGGGGGTGATGTTTTCACTTAACCTGTCTACAGTGGGTTGGCTGTAGCTATGCATCTGTGTATGTGGTGTGATTGACCACCAGCAGAGGATGGGTTGGGTCGTTGCCTCTGAGATTGAAGACATATGTGAAGACGGCCTTGTGATTGGCCTTGGATGTATCCAATTTGTACTCATAGTTAGCCTTACAGTGATTCACCTGTGACCTTATATGCTTGTTCAGACAAAGGTGGACTTACTTCCAAGTTGGTGCCTCCTTCTACTTGACCCTGTACAGCCAATATAGCGACCTATTATGTGGTTTGTGTCTTGCTGCTGTCCACCAGAAGGAATTACTCTAACTTGGTGGAGGCGGGTTTTACGACTCGGGTATTGCTGAGTCTATACAGTTCTGTAGGTGCTCTTATAGCTGTTTGCAGTAGGCATGGACACAAGGTCATAACACAATTGGACACCTCCAATTTCACCCTAATAATCATGCTTACTCTAGTACCCATTTCTGTGTCAGAGCAATGTAACAGCCAGTAGCTGTAGACATTTATGTCTGTTGGATGCACTGAAACTAAGGTTACACATGTGTACAACATGTACAGCTTATTTATCTGATGTTTTGCATCTCATGTCTGTTGTTTTGAGGCTTCCAGCTACACCTACTCATATATATATATATATATATATATATATATATATATATATATATATATATATATATATATATGCACAGGTAATACCTGATATACATTTCTATTCTATGTCAGTATAGAACACTGTATTTACACTCTTTCTGCTCAGTTATACCTCTCAACCTGTTAGAGCAGGATATCTGGATGACGGCACACATAAATGAAGGGCAATGGCACAAAATTAGTGACACTTTATTAATATTGCTGTAACACACTTGTCAATTGATAGCACAATAGGCCTTGCATTCAAAAAAATACCCTGGAGGATGTCCGACATTCATATGTATGCTATTATGTTCTGATGTCAGTCTTCACAGACTTGCCAATGATTTGCCAGACATAACACAACTCTATGAGTAAATGACTACAAATATGTGGCACACATGTGGTCAGTATGCAGAACACTGGACAGTTGAAT
>NC_056744.1:1325922101-1326064221 GCF_019279795.1 Protopterus annectens
ATATGACCAGTAATAGAACACAAGTCCCAACATTAGATTTTGAGAACAACATACCCATAGTATATGCATGATAGTTACTGATGCAGATGGGAGGACAAAAAGTCCATTAACAACTGTTTAGGCTTCTATTTTTCACAACAGTACTGCTCAATACTCTATGGTTCTGCCATCACTTTACATTTACCTATGGCCCATAGCTTCTGTAGCACAAACATACCTGTTAAACTGTCAACCTTGAATGGTATGGGGAAAACTGTGACAACTCTGGATACATGACTAGGGGGGACTCATACATGTCAGGGGTACATATCCATCATAGAATGTGTGCCCTGCACTGCTGTTATGTGAGTGTGCTACTGGCATACTTCACCTGGTTTCCTATCTGTGTCCAGGGTTATTGGCAGCAGTGACCACTAGCCATGATACCATGACACTTGAGAGACATGTATCAGGAAGAGTGCATGTTATGTGTACCTATCCTGCTGTCATTTCCAGGCATGGGGTTGGACAGTGGAACAGTTGTAGATGGTGTATTAGTATACCCTTCATACAGCTACTACCAACATTTCTTTACCTGTAAAACCGTTGGAAAAATTTATGTTAACATTACTTGACTGTTTCTACATTTATTCCTGATTCCTTGTGTGTAAATATGCACACATCTTATTCCCACTCCCTGGATTTGAACCATGTCTGGGTGCGCAAAATTAACAACTACAATATTTCTCACCACTCTGAGCTACTGGGGAACTGCTGCTTCTTGTTTAACTGTTTTCTGCCTAATACTCTCTTGGTTAGACAGTCTGACCTTATAATCCTGAGATGCATAAATGATAGTGTACTGTTCATTGATCCTTTGACATAATGCAATCTGGAAAGCAGAGGTTAATACATGGCAATGCTGCATGGGACACACTGTGATACATTACACATTACTGTTCAGGGTTCAGTGTGTAGTGCAGTATATATTTCTTATTTCATTTATATCTTGTTTCACAGCTCCACAATCTACAGTTTTTCTTAACAGCTGGTTCTCAGAACAACCTCAGTTAATGCATGCTGTCAAAGCCATATTTGTTGTGGAGAACCTGTATACATTCTATTTTTACAACAACATACCAGACTAAACACAACAGTTTGTAGAATAGTTATTTATTACAGTGATATGACACAGTGCTTTAGTACTACATATCCTGTAGATCAATATTAGTCGGACAAACTTTATTTATTCGGTTAACATGGTAACAGTATACCTACTGGCAGTAAACAATGTACTCCTTCTTAGTTAGTTGCACTATATACTGCAAGATAGATTTGTACACACCAGCCTGTTGGTGTAGCCTTAACAGTCTGTCAGCATGAGCTTTGATGTTGCTAGCCCTCTCTGCTGTAGCTGTAGGGGAGAAAAACAAACATTATGACTACCTGTCTATCACATACTCAGGTTAGACTTTGGTACAAACTGCTTGATACTGATTCTTACACACTAGTGGAGCATTTCATGCCCGTTCATATTGGATCCACTGGGCCAAGAGCACCCCCATTCCTCCACTTTAGGTCAGCATAATGGTACCGTACCTGCTCCCCAGTTCAGGAGATGCCAGTAGCACTGGTGAGATCACATGCGAGATACTCCCAGGCCTCTGTATTGTGAGCCCTGGTACTGGCCCTGCAGCAGTCTCTCATCATGGTTCTCTACAAGGAGTCCAGCCATGACTCTCAACTCCTGAATGCCCCAGCGCTGCACCTGAAAGCATGCTCCTTCACCAACGCCCAACATAGTACCTGCACAGATCAACTACAACAGGTTCTGGCTGTAGTACCACCTTTGTGGTTTAAATAAGGCCATATTCCTGCCCTTTGCCTTCATTGGACCATTTTGAAAATGCTAAGCTCAGCTAAGCAGTGTGCAAATCTGCTAAGCTGAGTTGAACAGTGCTTAAAGGGGTAATTGCTGCGTACTGCTTAACAGTGTATAAATCTGCTTTGCTGAGCTGACTGCTGCTTAGTATTTATGTCTAAGCAATGCTTAAATCTGCTAAGCAGAGCTGACCACTGTTAACCTTCGCTCACTTCAGAATTATGACTTCATTTATCATTACTGACATATTATTAAGTGTATATGATTTACTTCACATGACATCTCTCTATGTATTTTCATTACATTACCTTGGGGGCAACTATACTGTATGGGACACTTGTGTATACATGGGTGATTTCACATGTTATATGCACTCACACTTACATTTTGAACCAGCTACACTACCCCGGTTAACAAATATCAATTACTACATCATTTAAAACAAAAAAAGATAATTTTAACAATGCTTTCCCATGTAAAAATAAATTGTTTGTCTTGGTACTTGAACTGTGAATGCCTGCATGGAAAGTCAGGACTCTAACCACTACACTATTCAGTCACTAGGGTTTTAACTCTATATTTTTATTTATCTCCTATGTGATGTTTAAGCAATGCTGAGCAGAGAGCTATAACATGCAAACCTGCTCAGCTATGCTTAAACATACTTAAGAATGAACAAAAAAGGAATTTAATAACATCACTTTAATGACGTATCAATAATCTTTCTAAGTCACAGTACGGGGAATTGTAAGGGGAAGAATAGGGACAGATTTTAAATATTGCTCTTACAAACTTAGAAAGTTGACAGAATAATAGATTTGACATTAGCATGACTTTAACGGATGTGGAGTCTTCAACTCAAATGTTTGCCATTATTTAATGGCTCCATTTCTCTGCTATTTGCCAGGTAGGGACAGATATTTGGAGGAACACACCAAAAACATGAGGCAGCATGCCTCTCAACTGTACAGATATTTTCAGAATTTCCAGCTTATTGCGTCATATTTTTGGTCCATTTCTCATATGACTGGTTTTCTAGGAAATCATTGGCAAATCACTCAGGGTTTAAGTCAGAAAATAATGACAGACATTTGAGTTTCAGACTTCATACCCTTCAGAAAATCCATGCTAGTGCAAAACCTGTTATTCTATCAACTTTCCAAGTTTGTAGGAGCAATATTTAAAAAGTGTCCCTATTTTTTGGCCTTTGTCCCTCCATTATTTATGGCTTTGTACAGATTTCTTGCTCTGGGAGGTTGAGAGGTATGTGAGGCAGGCATCTGGGCATTCTGTAAAAACCTATACAGTTGAGGGGTATGGCTGTATGGCTCTTTTGCATTGCAGGGCATGTGTGACAGTACCTGTCACACACCCCTTGCATTGCTTCCTACTGGAAAAGTTGCTTTTGGTGTCCGTGGACACTGAAAACACTTTGAAAGTGCTGTGCGGCAGTTTGACAATGCAAGGGGTGTGTGACAGTACCTGCCAGACACTGTCACCACCCCTGCATTTATTTATTGATCCCCTAGCTATTTCATTGTCCACGGGTGAATTGATGACTGGCTGACATTTGAGTTTGCTAGTGGGCAAATTTAAGGTGATAATGATTTCTTGCATCACACACATGCACGCACACACACACACACACACACACACACACACACACACACACACACACACACACACACACACAGACATACATTAAAAGCTCAAATTCATTCCATTCTAAAATATATTAAAACAAGCAAAAAAGTAAATATGCTCTGATAACCACTTTTTAAGTGAACCTCTTAATGTGCTAAATACAGTTACCAAGCTTACTAAATCTTAACCACTACATAAAGATGGCAGTCAGCTTGGCGGGAAAGAGTGCACTTGTACTTAACAGGAAAGACCAAAGACTGTGCTTGCAATTTGAGCAGGTTCATGTCAGACAGCGTTTGCTTTAAAAAAATATTTTTTTTCATTATTTTTGTTTTTTAAGCTTTAGTATTCCAGGAACTGGTGTAGTCATAGGGGAGGGAGGACATGGCCCCTGTACAGTGCTGCCAATTTCTACATATTTAATTTCTAGTTAAAACATAGAATACTTTACTTTGGTGAACAATTTCACTTGGCCAGTTAACAATTTACCCATGAGCTTCTCAGACACAGCTCTCCTTACACCTGAAATATCACCCAGTTCATTCTCAATTTTGCACTGACCGCTGCATCCAAATGAAGTCATGGGAAGTACGATCTTTCCAGTGGAAATTAGCCTTTTGGTGTGTGTCCATTCTTTAGTGATTGGTGCAGTGGGGAGAACCAACTGGCAAGGAGCCAGCATACAAGCAGACATAAAAGATAAATGTTTGTGTGCTGCATGCCTGTGTATACACATGGGCCTCCACTGAAAATAGCCTCTTGTGTGACCCAGTCAGACTTTCCCAGTAAATAAATATCAATAAATAAATAAATCCTCCTAAGGCGCTTGATAGTTTTCATGCAATTTCCATTTCTGACTACAATGCTTCAGGACAAAACCAATTATTCTCTAGGTACTTAGTTTAACTTTTAACATGGTTTGTGAAAGTAGAATTGTAAAAAAAAAAATCTAATTATGAGCAAGTATGCTATAAGTTCAACAAGTGTCCTTCCTTTTCTGCTCTTTCTCTACTCCACATCACTATTAATTTACAATCTACATTATTTATGCCTTTCATCTCTAACTCATATGGAACCTAAACCACACTGACCCACTATCTATTACACCCGTATCCAAAGCTCATTATTTTATATCTAATCTGAACTATCCCAATTATCACCCACTAATATCTTCTCACAAAAGATATCCATATTCTACTGTAATCTACTCATACCTAAAACAACTGCCACTTTTCTACTTGTAAATATTATATATGAAAACACAAATATTGACAAAAGAAACACAGAGTAGAATTATAACTTTATTGTAACTGTATTAGAAACAAATGCTTATCTACCACTGAATCGTCAGCTATGACTTGTTCTGTTTCTCTCGTACATTTCTGTATTGCATTCTATTGTATTGGAGTATCGTACTGAATATTGTATTGAAATGTCTGGTTATGTCGAGCTTTTCTCCCTGGGCCTCTGCTAAAAATGGGATACCCACCCATTTGGACCTTCCTGGTAATAAAATGTCAAATAAATAAATAAACAAATTTATATACATATAGTGTCTAAATCTTTAAATATTTAGCACGTTCCAAATCTGTGTTATCTAGCAGAGTGGGATGAAATACCTTGACTTAACATTGTATGTAACTTTAAATTTTCTGGTGTAAATCATAGAATCATGAGATCTCATAAGAGGCAAGGGTCAAATATCTAATTTTGATATATTCTATGTATTTTGAGATCCACTGAATATTTAATTTGAAGAGGACCATGCCAAGTACTGAACCTTGAGAGCACTGCATTGCTCACGGAGGCCCATTTTCACTGATTGTCTAAAGCAGTAAACTTTTGTTTCCTCACAATTGACTATTATACAAACTCCTTTTTCCATAATCTAATAACTTATTGCGCAAGTCACACTGATACTTATTTTGCACTCCCCTGCAAGTATCTCTTTCATGTATTCAGAATAAACAAGCTTACTCTGTAATTTATCATATGTCATTGTCTAATCCCAAGACTCAAGATTCATATGTGAAGTTATACCATCTAAAATCTTTGCTAAAGGTACTTGGTTGGTATCCATCTAACTCTAGCCCTTTTGCATAATCAAAACATATAGCTCATGCTTCCCTTTGGGCTGCAAGTATCCAATAGGACTCATTCTATTTTTTGCCCTTATTTAACCTGTCAGGATTCAGATATCTACTATAGAGTAAACACAGATGCTGGGTCTGTAAGGCTATTCACTTTCTAATGCTACTGGCCATCATCCATACTTTCTCCCATTCTTTCCCTGGTAACATCAACATAATTTTGGCAACTAGACTAGATTTCCCCCAGTTTAGTCTCTCCTCTTCTCTCCTAGAAGTCCTGATAATTTATATCTATCTGGAGATATACAGAGCTAAGTATATTTTTCTGGCACTTCAGAGTTGTGTACTGTTAATTGTTGCTTGACTAATTGTATAGCATTGCTGGCTGCCTTCAGAGTTGTGCACTGTTATTTTTGCTTCACTGTATAGTTTTTCACATCTCTGCTGAAGGTGTTGTTTTTATCCTACCCACCCTCCCTATTCCTGTCTTGTTGTTTAAATTTGGAGGCTTTTGCAGTTGCCCGTCCCCACTACAGATTTGATCTGGGACACTCCCCCCAGTCCCATCGCTTTATCTCATTCTACCTAATATACTCCTTCTGCACTTGTTTTTAGTTATTTTTAATTTAATTTCATTTTTTAAACTGCTTGGTCTAACATTTCTACATACTCAAGTGTGCTAGCTTGCATTGCATTTGAATTGTTTTTACTGCTGTTTTAGCTACTTTTCTTTATAAAAAAAAAATCTAAGTCTGTTTCCTACCTTTCCTGTAACTAGTGTAGTCCAGATTCAGATTTGCTGTATCCAGGACTGTATGTAAGCTTCTGCACCCCCCCCCAAGCTTTCTGTGTTGGAGGGAAGCCTTCTAGCTTATCAGTGGGAGTGGTAAGCACTAGGTAACCTATCTACCACATAAGGAGTGGTTCTGGCCCAGGAATTGTAGTTATTGGCTGTTTGGGCAGTTTTTCCATCTCTCTCAACGTTCTAATTTAAAAGCCTGCATTTGCACTTGTTTCCCCCCTTTCCTATAACTAGTTTAGTCCCGATACACATTCTTAGTTTTAGCACTTGAATTTGCATATTCATGATCAGCACTTGTTCAGAACTTGTTGTAAGCACTAAATAACCTACTAATGTTACAATTGCCTCATGTACACAGACAACCCTCTCCTCCTCCCACAAAACACAAATACATGCGAGAGATGCAACTATACGGCCAAACTGGAGGCTGAGCTCTCTCAACATAGGACTGGCAAGACCAGACAGGAGGAGAAGGTAACCACACACACTATAGACCCAGTCTCACATAATACCATCACAACCTCAAATCATACACATAAACACACTAAGACATACTCGGAGGCTCTGATCAAAAATCTACCAAAACAGCAGAGGCCACCAAAGCAGACACCCAAACAACTACCACCTCAGAACACAACACCTGCATCACATAGACCACACAGTCAGAGTGTCAAGCAGTCACAGCCCTTAAGGCCAAACACTATGCCAGACACACTAGTCATTGGTGACTCCATAGTCAGACACACTGACGCCCGCTCACCAGACTGAGTAAGGAGAAGGTCACAGTAAGCTGCCTGTCGGGTGCTAGAATCCGCCACATAATGCATGCACTCAGGTCTCTCAACAGCAGGTACAAGTACGACTCAATCATTGTCCACGCTGGTGTAAACGACCTGAGACGTACCTCCCTGGACTACATGAAAAGAGACATAGAGGAGCTCTCTGATTATGTAGCCCAGGCAGGTATGACCCTGACCTTGAGCAGTATCCTACCTTCACCAAGAATGATGCCACAATACAGAGATAAGATGATCAGCTTTAACAATTGGCTTAAACTCTGGTGTCATTCAAAGGGGATCCAATGTCTGTCTGCCTGGGATGACATGCTGGACAAGCCACGCTGCTTTGCAAGGGACGGCTTGCACTTGTCACCCCTGGGATTCCGGATTTTGGCAAAGGCTCTTGCCACCCCCATAGTGCCTTTTTAGGCAAGGCTCAAATTCTAAACCTACCACCCTAGAACAAAACAAAGAAAAAAACTAAGGGTAATGCTGCTCAATGCCAGAAGTCTCAACCTCAAGATGCACGCACTCGAGGCCCTTCTCAGTATGGAGAACATCGATGTCTGTGCTGTGACAGAAACCTGGTTCAAGGCTCCTGAGAGCACCCCAGCACTATCAGGTTTTACCTCATATCATGCGTTCCGGCCACAAAATCCGGACAATACCAAGAAAGGAGGAGGGGTATCCATATTCATCAAGGACACCCACACCTCAGGATTGGTGGCATCGCACGATGCATTGGAAACCATCCAGGTGCAATTAACCATAGGCAAGACTGCTCTGCAAATTGTAGCATGTTACAGGCCACCCTCGCAAACTCAGGAACCTCATATGGCCTTCCTGAAAACACTGGAGGGGATAAATGTATCTCCGAACACCATCATACTAGGTGACTTCAACTACCCTAATATAGACTGGGAACACTACTCAAGCCCAAACACTCTAGCCCAAAAGTTCCTGGAATTCATAAACACAAATGCCATGGAACAACTAGTCACCATCCCCACAAGAGGAGAGAACATACTTGATCTCATCATCACGAACATGGGAGCACAATGTTCAATGCCAGAAGTATACCCCTCACTGGTGAGATCTGATCACAAACTAATCTCGCTGGAGGTCCTCATCCCGCCCCCACCGAAATGAAAAAGACCACAGTAAAGAACTTCTCGAAAGCCGACTTCACACTTCTAAAGACTAGTGTGGTCTCCTTTAAGGCCCCTGAGCCGGCGGTTAACATTAGTCAAACCGCTGAATCACTTACAAATGCCTTCTACCAGCACCTGCAGGGCTGCATGGATCAGGCAATCCCAAGCAAAACAAAGACTCTTTGTACCAAAGGCAAGCGTCCAGTCTGGTGGACCCCAGCCATAAACAAACTCTGCAACAAAAGGAGAAAGCTACTACAAGATAGAGCAAAATCCTTAAAAGGTAAGACACCGCTGATCACTATAAGTAAAAAGCTAAGAGCTCTCATAAAATCATCCAAAGCTAATTTTGAGAAAAAAATAGCTAAGGACTCTAAAGACAACCATAAGGCATTCTTTAGCTATGTCAGAAACCTAGGAGGAAACTCCCAGATATGCTCAGAATTAGTTCAAAATGATGTGAAGATTACTGATCCTACAGACATTGCCAACATACTGGCTGACAGGTTCAGTGCAAACTTCTCCCCACCCTCCCCGCCTAAAGAAGAGATATCTATACCAAATGATTGTAGCCCCCAAACATCTCTAATGCTCAGGTGAGAACTGCTTTCTCCAAGGCAAAGAACACAGCATCCATGGGACCTGATGGTATCCCCGGCTGTGTGCTCCATGAATTCAACGAGGAATTAAACCCACAGTTAGGACAGCTGTTTAATCTTAGTCTCACCTCCGGATACGTACCCAGGGAGTGGCGCACAGCGACTGTGGTCCCACTCCACAAAGGTGGTGCCTCCACCGACCCTGGAAATTACCGTCCCATTAGCTTGACAAGCCTGATCTGCAAAGCCATGGAAAGGATCATAATGGATCTCATAAATAAAGACATGGGGAATTTGCAGACTTTGGATCCAACCCAGTTTGGCTTTGTCAAAGGCAGATCATGCCTTTTAAACTTGGTTGACTTTTTCGAAACAGTCACCAAGGCCATTGACGAGGGAAAGGCAGTCCATACAGCCTACCTAGACCTGGCGAAGGCTTTCGATACAATACCCCACTCGGGTATCATTGAAAAACTCATCAACTTAAATGTAAACCCATACATTACAAGATGGGTTGCAAACTGGCTGAGTAACAGAACCCACAGGGTCAGAGTTGCTGGCGCCATGTCAGACTCTAAGCCTGTCACAAGTGGTGTCCCACAGGGCTCAGTCCTGGGCCCACTCTTGTTTGGCATCTACTTTTCTGAAGTACAAGCAAACACAGGAGGGTTATGGCTGACAAAGTTCGCAGATGACTGCAAACTGGGCGCCGTAGTTGAGAACACATCCGACACAGATATCCTTCAGAAAGGTCTCACAGAAACGGATAACTGGTGCCAGAGCCATGGCCTCAGATTAAATGCCAAGAAATGCATAGTCATACCCTTCGGGAAAAATAAGGTTACCCCTAGCTACCATATAGGTGGCAATCCCCTGAACACAGAAGAAGTTATTAGGGACCTGGGAACCCAGGTTGACAGTAGCCTTTCATTCGACACTCATATTGCTAAAGTAGTTAGGAAGACCTTCTACATTGCCCACCTTATCATGAAGGGATTCACATCTAGATCAAGGGAAGTCATAGTCTCCCTATACTCATCACTCATCAGACCAATGACCGAGTACAATGCCCCATTCGGAATGTATCCGACCCGACACTTGCAGCAGCTGGAGAGGCCACAAAAGTTCCTCACCAAAAGGATAAAGGGTCTCAAAAATCTGTCTTATGCTGCACGACTGAAAGAACTCCAGTTATATTCAGTTGCGTACCGCTTGCTCAGAGGTGACCTATGCCTGACATACAAAGCCATGTCAAACCCAGATTGGATGAATATGCTTCATCTCAAAAAATCTAGATCCCACAGAGCCACAAGGGCGGGTGACTTAAACCTCGACACGGTTATTAATAGGACGTGCTGGAGGGATAGATTCATCACCCAAAGACTCCCTATGCTGTGGAACAAAATCCCGGTTTATGTGAGGCAGAGCACCTCACTGGCCTTGTTCAAGAGGAATCTTGACCAATGGATGGGAGATCGCAGATACACGAGTACATTCTCTGTATATATAGGTCCCAAAACAGTCATATGACCGACAGCCAAAATCACATGACTTGCAATAAAAAATAATAATAAAAACACTATTAGAGTTAAAAAATGCACATTCAATACATAAAGATATATCAACAGAATTGTTAAAACCACTAAAAACAATGCATTGAGTGAATGTAACATAAAAATATATATAAAGAAATACAAACAAAGGTTATGTCACAACTTAGTTCTACTGAGTTTAATAAGTATTGGTTTAATACTAGCCATACTATTAAGACCAAGTGGAGAATCACTGGCTAGTCTCAAAATCCATCCATATTCTTTAGTTTCTTTAGTTAAACCAATACTTGTTAAACTCAGTAGAACTAAGTTGTGACATAACCTTTGTTTGTATTTCTTTATATATATTTTTATGTTACATTCACTCAATGCATTGTTTTTAGTGGTTTTAACCATTCTGTTGATATATCTTTATGTATTGAATGTGCATTTTTTAACTCTAATAGTGTTTTTATTATTATTTTTTATTGCAAGTCATGTGATTTTGGCTGTCGGTCATATGACTGTTTTGGGACCTATATATACAGAGAATGTACTCATGCATTTTAGTATTGATAAAGGATTATTTCCGAAAGCTTTGCTCGTCATTAAAGTGTTTTTTCCTACTGACGTTTTGTTTTTGCTTGTTACTTGCCATTGCCTTTGTGTTTTTGGATCTTCCTATTTGCTGGTTTCAGAGGATTCCACCTTTTAAGGTCTGTTTGGCAGCTTTTTTAGTCAACATATGGCAAATTCAACTACTTCCATCAAGTCTCTTATTAATATGGAGGTCAACCCATTGTTACATGTTGTTGAGAGGACTAATGAAATGTCTATGGATAACACCTCCCTCCCTCATGATGCTGTTTTAGAGTTCAACAAATCTCTGGAACTCTTGGAGAGAAAAGCTAATAGCTTTAAGTGCATGCAGTGGCAGCGTTTCAGTTTTCTTGCTTATATCGAGAAAGGAATTGTTCCCAGAGGGCTAAGAATTCTTAAAATGCCCTCATATGGGAACACCTATCCTGAATTACTCAAGAAGTGGCAACAACTTAACATCGAACTAGGTATTGACTACATGTGCCTCATGAATGATTATTTTTCCAACATTGAAGAGGATCTTAAAAAAGAAATCACTGTCCTTGAAAATGACTTAGTGACCATGCCTGTTTTCCTGAATTTATCAGAAAACTACCAACGCATGGTAGAAAGAATGCAAGCTTTAGATCTCAAGATGGAAGCTACTAAGAAACGCAAGTTGCTAAGGGACATCAATGATTTCTCAAAAGGAAATATCTTCTCTTGGCCAAGAGAAAATTATACTAAATACAGAAATAATGTTACTGTGAAACAACCAGCCAAGTCTTCATTAGATACTCTTGATGTAATCATTGATAACATCACTTTGCCTCAGCATGCACGTATTGACTGCCCTGAGTCTAACCCCTCGATTACAGGACCAGATGGTTTGGTCCGTTCGATGCTTCCTACGCTAGCGGGAGCTTCTACAGTCCCTTTGGATGACAAACAACCATCCGCTAATGGAGACAATGCTGTTAGTGTAAAAAATAGAAGGATACAACAAACTACGCTTAATTTTCCAAGTAAGCACTTTTCCCTTGAACATGCCGAGACAGTAAAGGAGCGTGCAGCCCCTTTCAGAAGTTCTGCTTCACCGAAGGTGACTGCATCTAATAAAAGGAAGTCAGATAGCCCTTTAGGAGTGAAAAAATACAGCAAGAAATCTTTAGAGGTACGTTGAATCTCTCTAGTTTCGAATTACATGAAGCACACTACTCGCTTCTGTCTAAAGGGTTGAACTTTATTCCTTCAAGTAGTGACGATTTAGTCACAGCGCTTACAGACTTAAAACAATTTACCAGACTCTTAAACTTAAAACTAACTTTTGGTAACAGTATGTTAAGAAAACAAACATTTAAACGGTCAAGTACTTTTATCCCTGTTCATGCACATGTGGTTAAGGCATTTCACGACTTGTGTGAATGCCAGATAAGAAATGCTTATTATGCAAACTTCAGAGATGATAAGAAATGTTTTAATTTAACTTGTGAAGAATTTAAGGCATATAGAGAGCTGAAATCTTGTGAGAACATCATTATTAAACAAGCTGATAAGGGGGGAGCCGTTGTGCTCATGGATAAAGATAAATACATGTTAGCTATGTCAATGCTATTGTTGGATACTGTGGCTTTTAGATGTATTACTTCTGTGGACGTCAAGAACTGTGTGTCATATGTTAATATGGTGATATATGAATTACAACTAAATAGCGACATAGATATTGATTTGTTCAATTACTTGACTGTTCCCTGCCCTGTTATTCCACAATTGTATGGAATTCCTAAAATCCATAAGTCACAGACAGACCCACCCATGAGACCTATTGTCTCGGGTGCTGGTTGGGTGACTGAACCTATTTCAGTATATCTACACGCCCAACTTCAACCATTTTTAAGTACTTGTGAATCTATTCTTTGTGATACTGTAGATTTTCTATCTAAACTTAAAGTTTGGTACAGTACAGGTAAAATGGATTTAATCAATAGGAAATACTACTTGGTAACCCTTGATATTGTTTCCTTATTCACGGTTATTCCAATTGATATAGGAATTGAGTTATTAAGAGAATTCTTGATATCTTGCCCTGAGCCCAACTTTAGGAAGATTGAAAACATATGTAGCCTTATTGATGTGGTATTAAGGAATAATATTTTTCTTTTTAATGGTTCTCTGTATTTACAGCTGACAGGTGTGGCTATGGGCACTTCCGTAGCCAACACCTACGCAAACTTAGTACTTCATCAGTGGGAAAGAAACTTTTTGTTTTGTGATACTAACCCATATAGACAACACATAAAATTTTTTCAACGATTTGTTGATGATTGTTTCTTGCTATGGGAAGGTACATTGTTAGAATTAAATGAGTTTGTGCTATACCTAAACTCACTATCTTCTTTTTTGAAATTTAAAATGTGCTGCTCAGATACTACTATTACCTTTTTGGATGTTAATATAACTATTGATGGAGACACTATGCATACGAGTTTACATAGGAAAGATGTTAGTGCAGGTAGGTACACCCATGCAACCAGCATGCATGCCCCCCACATTTTTAGAGGTATTGTAAGATCACAATTTTGTAGACTGAGTAGATATAATACTGAGAACCATCATTTCGACAAACAATTGGATGAAATGCTGGCTGATTTTATTTCCAGTGGATATAGTGACATGTTAGTCTCTAAAGAGAAGAGGAAACTATTAGAAGACAGGGAGACGACGCTGAAGCCAATTTTTTCTAGTTCCACTTTGATTATGAGGGCTGACGATAGATCTACTTCATATGAATCATTTATAAGATATGTAACCTCATATAACTTAAAAACACCGCTAATTAAACAGATCATTTGCAATAATTGGCTAATTCTTATGGCTAGTGATGAGCTGAAAGTAATTTTAGGGAATAGACCATATTTTGCTTATAAGAATATGAGGACTTTGAAGAGTGTCTTATGTTATAAAGACTTCCCTACTAATACTTATGTTCCTGTCTCTTCTAATCCTGGCACATATAAATATTATAACTGTTCCTGCTGTGAAAACATTATTTGTGAAGATAGTAATTTTTTTGTGCATCCTGTAAACAAACAGAAGTTTAAGTTTTATATCTCAGCAACATGTATCACTACTCATTTAGTATATTTAGCAACTTGCACGGCCTGTGACTCTTTTTATGTAGGTAAAACTACACGGAAGTTTAAGGAAAGAATCACAGAACATAAATCAGATATTAGGAGTTGCATTGATAGAAATGCTTTATATAAGCACATTATGGACTGTGGGAATCAACATACATTTAAATTTAGGGCTATAGATTGTGTCCAACCCTCTGTTAGGGGTGGAGATATCAATAATGTTCTTGAAACTAAAGAATATGGATGGATTTTGAGACTAGCCAGTGATTCTCCACCTGGTCTTAATAGTATGGCTAGTATTAAACCGATACTTATTAAACTCAGTAGAACTAAGTTGTGACATAACCTTTGTTTGTATTTCTTTATATATATTTTTATGTTGCATTCACTCAATGCATTGTTTTTAGTGGTTTTAACCATTCTGTTGATATATCTTTATGTATTGAATGTGCATTTTTTAACTCTAATAGTGTTTTTATTATTATTTTTTATTGCAAGTCATGTGATTTTGGCTGTCGGTCATATGACTGTTTTGGGACCTATATATACAGAGAATGTACTCATGCATTTTAGTATTGATAAAGGATTATTTCCAAAAGCTTTGCTCGTCATTAAAGTGGTTTTTCCTACTGACGTTTTGTTTTTGCTTGTTACTTGCCGTTGCCTTTGTGTTTTTAGATCGCAGATACACCCCAGGGGTTACCTCAGTGTCACTGCTCGACAGAGGCACAGCTAAATAATGGGCATAGTTTCTCCAAACTAAGGGGTGGCGTGAGCCACAAAACTATGGGCTAGGCTTGTAAATGCCCTCAGGCAGATAGCCTAGTATGAACCTATGAACCTATGAACCTATAATTACTACAGCACTCAGCCTTCCTCATTACCTAGAGGAAAACAGTTTAGGTACTTACTTTCCTCACTTTTTTAGAGAAAAACAGCTCTTGTACTCACTTTCCTCACTTATCTAGAGGAAAATGTTTTTTTATTCAGGCATCTCCAAGGGCCAGCTCCCAGTGTTCTCTCCTGTCTATCTGATGAATCTGGGCATCTTGGGGCAATGTAGAAATTGCCTCATGTACACAGACAACCCTCTCCTCCTACCACCCAACACTACAACCTGTGAGAGATGCACTTATCTAGCCAAACTGGAGGTAAAGCTCTCTCCACCCAAGACTGAACTTGACAGTGAAGAGAAGAAGGTGAACACTTTCACCACACCACACTCATCACATAGTCACTAAATCTACACCACCAAAATCCACACATAGAAGCACAAAAACATTTGTGGAGGCTCTCAATAATCATCTGCTCAAGCAACAGAGACCTCCAAAGCAGAAATGCAAGCAACCTCCACCCCCAACACAACCCAAATGACACATAGCCCGCAGACTCAGTGTGCCACTCAACCAAAGCCAATAAGGCAAAACAACGTACCCAACACACTATTCATAGGTGGCTCTATAGTCAGGCACACTGAAGTGCCACTCACCAAGGAGAAATTTACTGTCAGCTGCCTGTCGGGTATTAGGATCTGCCACATAACCCACACACTCAGGTCACTCCACAACAAGTACAAATATGACTCTGTCATTGTCCATGTTGGTGTGAACAACCTGAGATGTACCTCTCTGGACTACATGAAAAGAGACATGGAAGAGCTCTCCGATCTTGTAGCCAAGGCAGGTATGACCCTAGCCCTGAGTAGCATTCTGCCATCACCCAGAATGATACCGCAGTACAAGGACAAAATTACTAACTTCAATAATTGGCTAAGCTTCTGGTGTCATTCTAAAGGGATCCAGTATCAGTCTGCCTGGGATGACATGGTCGACAGACCATGATGCTTTGCCAGAGGTGGCCTGCACCTGTCACCCCTGGGATTCCGGATACTGACTAAGGTTCTTGCCGCCCCTATAGTGCCTTTTTAGGCAAGGTCCAAATGACAAATTCACCACCCTAACAGGAACAGGCAAGAAAAAATTGAGGGTAATGCTACTCAGTGCTAGAAGTCTAAATCTCAAAATGCACTCACTCGAGGCACTCCTTAAAATGGAAAACATCGATATCTGTGCAGTGACTAAGACCTGGTTCAAGGCTCCAGAGAGCACCCCTGCACTACCAGGCTATAACTCATACCACACTTTTCGGCCATGTAACCTGGACCGGAACACCAAAGGCAGAGGTGTGTCCATATTCATTAAGGATATCCACACCTCCAGGCTAGTTGCTCAGCATAATGCAGCCGAGGTTATCCAAGTGCAACTAACTCTGGGCAAAACTGCAATCCAGATTGTAGCTTGCTACAGATCACCCACCATGCCCCAGGATTCCCACGCCTCTTTTCTTGATGTACTGGAAAATATTAGGGTTCAACCAAACACCCTAATAATGGGTGATTTCAACTACCCCACCATTAACTGGGAAAACTGCTCATGTACTAACTCCTTCATGCAATGATTTCTGGAATTCATAAACTCCAGTTCCCTGGATCAACTTATCCACACCCCCACCAGGGGCAACAATATCCTATATCTAGTCATTACCAGCATGAGTGACCGGTGTTCTGCACCTGAAGTTAACGGCCCATTGGTCTAATCTGATTATAAGCTAACTACCCTAGATATCCAAATCCTGCCCCCACCCTCCCATTAAGGAAACCACGGTAAAAAAATTTCTCCAAAGCCCACTTCATGCTTCTTAAGACAGAAGTGGTGAACTTCATGACACCCATGCAGATGGACAAAACAGTTATGACTACTGAATCCTACACAATTGCACTTTATAAGCACTTACATGAGTGCAAGGATCATGCTATCCCAAACAGAACCAAGACACTATCCTCTCAAAAAAGGAAGCCAATCTGGTGGTCCCCTTCCATAAACAAACTGTACAACAAAAGGAAGATACTGTTGCAAAAGAGAGTAAAATCCCATGAGTGGAGGAGCACCCTGGTCAGCCTCAGTAAGAAGCTGTGATCCCTGATAAAATCCTCCAAAGCTAGTTACGAAAACAAAATCTCCACTGATTCTAAAGACAACCACAAAGCATTCTATAGCTATATCAAGAATCTCAATGGCAACACTCAGATCTGCTCTGAGTAATGGCACTAAATATACAGAATCACACAAGGAATGCTGAGAACAAATCACTTTATGACGCAAAGCTTTCGGGTATGAACCCTTTCTCAATACTAAATACATACATATACACAAAGCAACTGCTTTTATACAGGCCTAGTAGTCATGTGACTGCAGCCAAAGTCACATGACTTATTCAAATGTACAATTTAAAAAATTTAAAGAAACACACTGCAAAAAAGCATTTGTTAAAAAAGAAACTAGACATATACATATATATGATCACATTTCAAAACAATATCTAGCACATATATATTCTTAATTATAAAAATATAAAAATATACATATATACCTATATGTTTAATATAAACTCTAAAATTATTAAAACATAGGTGTACACATACATGTACACAACAGATGCACTTATTAACATCAATGTATAAACATGCTCATACGCACAGGTTAATAAAGGTATCATTTCAACTTGCGTTGTAATCCAATAAGAATTGGTTTAATGCTTACTGTACTGTTAAGGCCAGGAGGACTATCAGCTCCCAAACGTACTATCCATTGATATTCTTTAGTTTCAAGAAAATTATTAATATCACCACATCTGAGTGAGGGAATCACCAAATCAATGACCCTAAATCTAAATGTATGCCTGTCCCCACAAGTCTCAATATGCTTATACAAGGCATTCTGACTATACTTCCTCCTGATTTCTGATTTGTGTTCAATAATCCTGTCCTTAAGTCTACGTGTAGTCTTACCAATGTAGTATGCAGGACATACAGAGCATGATGCCATGTACACCACATTGGTAGTGGTACAAGTAGCTCTTACAGAGAATGTATATGTATGGTGTGTAATCGTATGCACATAACTATTAGATTCCACATATCTGATCAAGTCTGAGCAACAGGAGCAGTTGTGACATGCATAGGTACCAAAATTAAGTGTAGGGCAGATGGGTCTATCAAAGCACAAATTCAAAGAAGGACGAAAATCTTTATAGCATAGCATACTTTTGAGGGTTTTCATATTTCTAAAGCTAAAGAATGGCTTATCACCTAACAATTTTGTAAGTTCAGGGATGCCATTAAAATAGGCCAATATTTATAGATAGTGCGCTTAACAAGGAAACCTTACTTGCAAAACCAGTCACATATCTAAATCTTTGCACAGTAGAGTTTACAACTTGATTTATCACAACATCAGGGTTCGTAAGATTATAATTCCTGAAGTATGGGGCATATAGTGAGTGCCTATTGCTAGATACCTGGTTCTTCATCTCATTTAAAATAGACAATGCATAGCCACAATCAACAAAATCCTTAAATGTATCATTTAACTGCTCACAAA
This sequence comes from Protopterus annectens, assembly GCF_019279795.1. NCBI lineage: Eukaryota > Metazoa > Chordata > Ceratodontiformes > Protopteridae > Protopterus > Protopterus annectens. The sequence continues at coordinate 1,325,940,715 of NC_056744.1, forward strand.
AACAATATCATCTGTGTTGAGCCTACTCACTCGAATGAATTGAGACTTAATCACACCTCGAAAAACATGCGGGGCATGCATGCTGTCCGCATGCACATATCTACCCACAGATGCCTCCTTCTTAAAAACAGAAGTGCCCAATGATCCATCCTTGTAAAAAATGTTAACATCAAGGAAGGAAGCCTCTTTACTAGTAATGGTCGACTTAAACTTCAAAAAAGATGTCGTGTTGTTCAAGTGTACAAGATATTCTTCTAAGCTGTCCCTAGATCCATTCCAAATTAAAAAACAATCATCAACAAACCGTTGATAGAACACAACACATGTGTCAAAAAATTTTTTTCCATCATGCAAATTGTCTAATTCCCACTGATGCATATTGAGACTTGTGGGGACAGGCATACATTTAGATTTAGGGTCATTGATTTGGTGATTCCCTCACTCAGATGTGGTGATATTAATAATTTTCTTGAAACTAAAGAATATCAATGGATAGTACGTTTGGGAGCTGATAGTCCTCCTGGCCTTAACAGTACAGTAAGCATTAAACCAATTCTTATTGGATTACAACGCAAGTTGAAATGATACCTTTATTAACCTGTGCGTATGAGCATGTTTATAAATTGATGTTAATAAGTGCATCTGTTGTGTACATGTATGTGTACACCTATGTTTTAATAATTTTAGAGTTTATATTAAACATATAGGTATATATGTATATATTTTTTATATTTTTATAATTAAGAATATATATGTGCTAGATATTGTTTTGAAATGTGATCATATATATGTATATGTCTAGTTTCTTTTTTAACAAATGCTTTTTTGCAGTGTGTTTCTTTAAATTTTTTAAATTGTACATTTGAATAAGTCATGTGACTTTGGCTGCAGTCACATGACTACTAGGCCTGTATAAAAGCAGTTGCTTTGTGTATATGTATGTATTTAGTATTGAGAAAGGGTTCATACCAAAGCTTTGGCCATAAAGTGATTTGTTCTCAGCATTCCTTGTGTGATTTTGGATCTTTTGCAGTTTGTTTTCTACCATTAGTATTACTCTGCTGGACTGTTGAGTAACTATATTTGGTAGCCTTTCTTGCAGCCTGTTACCTTTTTTTGGAAATATGGAATCACTACATTCGTTGTTTTCACAAGAAGTTAATCCTTTGTTGGACTTTGTTCCTGTCATGGCTCCTGAAAATGGAACGCAGGTTACTTTGGACAACTCTTCTAAAGGTGACATTGATACTTTTAACTATAAAATTGCATTGCTTGAACGTAAAGTTGGTTCATACAAGCGTTTTCAGTGGCAGAGGTTTAGCTTCTCTGCATACCTTAAAATGGGGATAGTCCCTCGTGGACTAAGAATATTGAAAATGCCATCGTATGGGAATGTGTACCCTGAACTCCTCAAAAGGTGGCAGCAAATGAACTTGAAGCTAAGCTTAGACTATATGTCACTAATGAATGAATATTTTATGTCTGTTGAACAAGATTTGAAGACTGAAATTATTAAATTAGATGAAGAACTGAAATCACTTGTATGTTTTTCAGAGATGTCATCCAAATATAACCATCTATTCAGTAAATTTCGTGAATTAGATGACAAGCTTGAGCTAGTTAAGAAAAGAAAACTTTCTCGAGACATTAATGATTTCAGAGTGGGTCACATCTTCTCTTGGCCCAGGAATGACCCAAGAGAATCAACTATGGTAACATCCAACAAAAATCATAATGCAAAAACTTTTGCTGGTACTTCTATTAGGGCGCTAGATGCATTTCAGCCCCTTGATTCAAATCTGACTGTTGGCGCCAATTCTATACAAACAGACACTGTCACTTTAACTCCTTCTGAGTCTGTAACCATTGCCTCTTCTAGTAGCGTTAACACTGACGCCGTAATGACGTCCGCTATGGATACCTCATCAACCGCTGCCTTGAACTTAGTATCGGATGTGCAGCATGTTAATAAAAAAATGAATCAGTCGACTTTAAACTTCACAGAGAAGCGGTTTCAGTTAGAGAAACCGGAACGTGTGCAGGACTCTTTAAACAAGAGGGAACCATTATCGATGAAGCTAGAGACTTCGTCAGTGAAACGCAAGTATGACAGTCCGTTGAGACAGGGCAAGAATGCCCGCAAGTAGTAAGAGGTGTTTTAAACCTCTCATCTTTTGTTTTGAGTGATTCTCATGTGTCTCTTCTTTCAAAAGGACTGAGTTTCATACCTATGACTAACTTGGATTTAGTTGATATTATTACCGACTTTAAAATGTTTGTGAGAAATTTAAATTTGAAAATTTTGTTTAATGTCAGTACTGCTCCTAATAACATTCTCAGAAAACGTAGCGTTTTTATACCTGTGAATACACCCATTACTACTGCATTTTGCAATGTCTGTGAAGCTGATTTTAGGCAACAGTTTAATGTCTGTGATAGAAAGTTTATCTATAACTTAACCTATGAGCAACATCTTGCCTTGCAGAATCTCAAAAGGAATAGTGAAATCATCATTAAGCAGGCAGATAAGGGAGGAAGTATTGTGATCATGGATAGAGCTTGCTATAATTTATCAATGGATAAGCTACTAATGGATACTTTGTCCTTTAAAAAATTAGTTCTTTGGATGTAAAGAAGCATATTACTGACGTTAACTTACATGTTTATGACATGCAGTTTAATAATAATATTAGTTTGGAATTATTTAACTTTTTTTCTGTACCCTGTCCATCTATACCTCAGTTATACGGACTTCCTAAAATACATAAATGTTTGTTAGACCCTCCCATGAGACCCATTGTTTCTGGCAATGGGTGGGTAACCGAACCTGTTTCGGTTTACCTTCAGAAACAATTGTTTCCTTTTAGATAAATGTAATTATGTTTTGAAAGATACTGGTGATTTTCTTCAAACTTTCAAAGTGGTATTACAGTGAACCATGTAATCTGAATGATTTTCTATTTGTTACCTTAGACATTGTATCGTTGTTCACTGTTATCCCTAATCTGTATGGCATAGAGTCCATTAGGAAGTTTTTGACTACTGAAAAATCCTTAGTAAGTGATTCTATTCAAAATATATGTCAATTGTTGGACCTAGTACTTAGCCACAATGTTTTTATTTTCAATCAACAACCGTATTTGCAGGTTAACGGGGTCGCCATGGGCACCCCCATGGCCAATACATATGCAAACCTTGTACTGCATCAGTGGGAATTAGACAATTTGCATGATGGAAAAAATTTTTTTGACACACGTGTTGTGTTCTATCAACGGTTTGTTGATGATTGTTTTTTAATTTGGAATGGATCTAGGGACAGCTTAGAAGAATATCTTGTACACTTGAACAACACGACATCCTTTTTGAAGTTTAAGTCGACCATTACTAGTAAAGAGGCTTCCTTCCTTGATGTTAACATTTTTACAAGGATGGATCATTGGGCACTTCTGTTTTTAAGAAGGAGGCATCTGTGGGTAGATATGTGCATGCGGACAGCATGCATGCCCCGCATGTTTTTCGAGGTGTGATTAAGTCTCAATTCATTCGAGTGAGTAGGCTCAACACAGATGATATTGTTTTTTGTGAGCAGTTAAATGATACATTTAAGGATTTTGTTGATTGTGGCTATGCATTGTCTATTTTAAATGAGATGAAGAACCAGGTATCTAGCAATAGGCACTCACTATATGCCCCATACTTCAGGAATTATAATCTTACGAACCCTGATGTTGTGATAAATCAAGTTGTAAACTCTACTGTGCAAAGATTTAGATATGTGACTGGTTTTGCAAGTAAGGTTTCCCTTGTTAAGCGCACTATCTATAAATATTGGCCTATTTTAATGGCATGCCCTGAACTTACAAAATTGTTAGGTGATAAGCCATTCTTTAGCTTTAGAAATATGAAAACCCTCAAAAGTATGCTATGCTATAAAGATTTTCGTCCTTCTTTGAATTTGTGCTTTGATAGACCCATCTGCCCTACACTTAATTTTGGTACCTATGCATGTCACAACTGCTCCTGTTGCTCAGACTTGATCAGATATGTGGAATCTAATAGTTATGTGCATACGATTACACACCATACATATACATTCTCTGTAAGAGCTACTTGTACCACTACCAATGTGGTGTACATGGCATCATGCTCTGTATGTCCTGCATACTACATTGGTAAGACTACACGTAGACTTAAGGACAGGATTATTGAACACAAATCAGAAATCAGGAGGAAGTATAGTCAGAATGCCTTGTATAAGCATATTGAGACTTGTGGGGACAGGCATACATTTAGATTTAGGGTCATTGATTTGGTGATTCCCTCACTCAGATGTGGTGATATTAATAATTTTCTTGAAACTAAAGAATATCAATGGATAGTACGTTTGGGAGCTGATAGTCCTCCTGGCCTTAACAGTACAGTAAGCATTAAACCAATTCTTATTGGATTACAACGCAAGTTGAAATGATACCTTTATTAACCTGTGCGTATGAGCATGTTTATACATTGATGTTAATAAGTGCATCTGTTGTGTACATGTATGTGTACACCTATGTTTTAATAATTTTAGAGTTTATATTAAACATATAGGTATATATGTATATTTTTATATTTTTATAATTAAGAATATATATGTGCTAGATATTGTTTTGAAATGTGATCATATATATGTATATGTCTAGTTTCTTTTTTAACAAATGCTTTTTTGCAGTGTGTTTCTTTAAATTTTTTAAATTGTACATTTGAATAAGTCATGTGACTTTGGCTGCAGTCACATGACTACTAGGCCTGTATAAAAGCAGTTGCTTTGTGTATATGTATGTATTTAGTATTGAGAAAGGGTTCATACCCGAAAGCTTTGCGTCATAAAGTGATTTGTTCTCAGCATTCCTTGTGTGATTTTGGATCTTTTTGCAGTTTGTTTTTCTACTAAATATACAGACCCAACTGATATTGTCAATATCCTGGCAGATAGGTTCAGTGCTAATTTTACCCCCCTCTCATCCCCTAAAGAGCCCATCTCTATACTGGAAGAATGCAAAGTTCCTCTAGTCACGGCTGCACAGGTAAAAAACGTACTCTCCAAAGCCAAGAACACACCATCCATGGGACCAGAAAACATCCCAGGCTGCATTCTACACAAACTACAGAATAAACTGGCACCCCACCTAAGTACCATGTTCAATCATAGCCTCACCTCAGGCTTTGTGCCTGCTGAATGTCACACAGCAATGGTTATCCCATTCCACAAGGGAGGAGCCACCACAGACCCCGGGAACTACCGCCCCATTAGCCTGATGAGCTTGGTCTGCAAGGCCATGGAACGTATCATCATGGAACTTATAAACAAAGGCATTGGTAATCTCCAAACTCTGGATCCCACCCAGTTCGGGTTTGTAAAAGGGCAGATCATGTCTCCTAAACCTGATAGACATCTTTGAAGCAGTCACCAAAGCCATAGATGAGGGTAAGGTGGTTCACATAGCCTGTCTAAGATCTTGCCAAGGCTTTCGACACCATCCCCCACTTTAGAATTATAGATAAACTCACTAAGCTAAGTATAAATTCCTATGTCACAGGATGGGTTTCCAACTGGCTCACTGACAGAAGCCACACTGTGAAAGCAGCAGACTCCAAATCCGACTTCAGACCAGTGACAAGTGGAGTACCACAGGGTTCAGTCCTGGGTCCTCTCCTGTTTGGTATCTACTTCTCTGAAGTACAGGCTAACACAGAAGGTCTTTGGCTAATGAAGTTCGCAGATGACTGCAAACTAGGAGCCATAATCAAAACTCCTGATGATGTGGACATCCTACAAAAGGACCTCACTGAGACAGATACCTGGTGTCAAAGCCATGGCCTCAAGCTCAATGCCAAAAGGTGCATTGTCATCCCCTTTGGTAAAGACTATGTACCCATGAACTACAACATAGGTGGTAGTATACTTAACACCGAAAGTGTGATAAGAGACCTTGGGACACAGGTGGACAGTAGTCTCTCCTTTGATAATCACATTGCCACAGTAGTCAGAAAATCCTTCTATGTGTACACCTCATCACAAAAGGTTTTTCACCCAGAAAAAAAGAGGTCATTGTTCCCCTTTACTCATCACTCATTAGACTCATTATAGAGTACGATGCCCCTTTTGGTATGTACCTCACAAGACATCTACAAAACTGGAAAGGCCGCAGAAATACCTCACAAAGAGGATTACCGGCCTCAAACAGATGCCCTACATAGACCGTCTCAAAAAACTCCAGCTTTACTCAGTCACATATCACCTACTCAGAGGTGATCTCTGCCTAAGATACAAAGCTATGTCAAACCCAGAGCTGTTGGACAAGCTCCACTTAAAGAAATTCCAATCCCTCCGAGCTACACGCTCTAGGGACCTAAACATTGTCACCACAATAAGCAGAACATGCCGGAGGGATAGATTCCTATCCCAGAGACTTCCCATACTCTGGAATAAATTACCTATCTATATCAAACAAAGCACCTCATTAGCACTCTTCAAGAAAAATCTTGATGATTGGATGGAAAATAGGAAATTCACCCCGGGGATCACTTCCCTGGCTCTGCTCGACAGTGGCACAGGAAAATAATTTTGTTGGGTGGCAAAAGCCAGGGTACCTTTTTGGCTGGGCTTGTGTAGGTCCTAGGGCTGATAGCCTAGTGCCTACCTATGAACCCATGCCACCCATACCTTTCTTAATAACCCTCCATTTTCTACAAGGAATAACTCTGTCCTTCTCTTCCTCATCTGGATGTATATTGTGTTGGGTATCACAAATAGGTTCTGATATACTTATTCTTGACTTTTAATACAACCTTCTCCTCTGCTAAACTTCCAAAGGCCTCAAAACAACATCAGCTCCATCAAGGTCAAAGTTATCCCAGACATTTTCCCATTTCTATATACCTGATTCTGTCCATGTTTCTTGCTTCAATTGCTAAAGTAACAAAGGGAGACCTCAGATAGTACTGGACAATCTAAGTCCCCGGTGATTATCCCCATACCTCAAAGCCTGTTTCCTCCATTTAAATAACCATTTTCTTGGGAGCAACTTATCCAAGTAGACATGATTCCTGGGGGAGAGGTATTGTCTTTCTATTATCCTTGCCCATCTGACATACTGCACTATGGTTCATGTGTTTGTTTCTATGACCCCAGCACTCCATCAGATCAGATTGTACAATTTATTACTTGCTTACAGTGATAGGTGATAAACTAATGTGTTGTAAATTTTTGCTGTCCATCATGGCTAGTTAGCATGGGCAGGTTTTCTGCAAGGAAAACTATATGCAAAAGTGCCATGACTTTTAAGTATTTACCCTTCTGGTTGAAGTACTAAATGTAAACCCCAACTACTGTTATTTCCATACTAATTTTATGTTGGATATACATCCTTTTCAATTGTCTTTGAGGTATTCCTTATTTTTCAAGCCCGTATACTGAAGATATTCTACAAAACTAATTCCTCTCCAATATGTATTTTTATTATCCAGACCTATCTTAATAATCATTATTTCTTTATATAGGAGTAGGATAATGGTTAATGTACTTACATCACATACACAAGGTACAGGATTTGATTCTCATCTTTGAGGGAAATTGACTTTGCTTAAAATGGCCCACAAGAGCAGCTTGCCTATTACATACACATAAAACTGTGAACATTTCACAGGTGTACAGGTACGTACTAGGCTAGCTGCCCAGTACAAACCTATGAACCTGTGAACAATGCACTCTGCCAAATTCTTTAAATACATCTAAAGCAGGATCCAATATTTTATCTATGTCTCTAAGAAAGCACAACACCTAAACTCCTCTCCATACTATTCATCCCCTAGTATTAACACAAGATGCCTCATCTTTGAGAGAAGCACCATAAGCTGTGCAAAAAAATCTGGGTACAGAGTGTAGCCCTATTTTGGTCCTTTCTTGATTTTACCCTATAAAGAGATTCCCCCATTGACTTGCATGGCATAATTTAGACTCACATGAAAGTTTTTTATTAACTTAAATTTTAATACAAAACCCATTTTCCATTACCAACCACTGAAACAAGCATTCAAGTCAATCAAATGCTCTTTTTATGTTAGAAAATACTCTCCTGCATTTAAAGAAATGATGCTAGCACCCATCATTTTTTTTCATTATCTGACATTCTTTTACAATAAAGGAGGATGGATACATGCATACATACATACATACACACACACAAATATTTCAAACATAGGCATTAAAAGCCTTCTAGCATGCCAATATACCAAAACACTTGTTCCCATAATAAGTGTCTAGGCTGTTTTTAAAATAGCTAAACTAGTACTTGCTTTAATTAATTTGGTAGTCTGTTCCATGCACCAGCTGCTCTGTCAGAGAACCAGTTTGTACACTTCTCATCCCTATAGAATCTTCTACATAGGTTGTCTGATGATTTTCTAGTACTTTTTGATAACTCCAAACATTCACAGAGGTAGTTGTCCCTAAATGCCCTATATACCTGAATAAGATAACCTCTTAGATATCTGTAAGAGACACTGTACAAGTTCAGATGTTTTAGTCTTTCATAATAAATTAAATTTTCACATCCATGGATGTCCTTGGTATATTTCTACTGCAGTCTTTCCAGGAATCTCATGCTTGTTTCTTATAGGGTTTCCATATTGTTATTCCATATTCATGTTTTGGTCTAATGTAAGTAACAAACAATGACATCATCATTTTTGATTTCCTAGACTTTATAAATCTTTCTATACATCATATAGTTCTATGACTATCATTAACCAATTGGTTGATATGATCAGAAAAACTCATAGCTGAATCTACCCATATACCCAGGTCCTTATATGAGTCTACAGTTTCAATCACTGTGCACTGTATTAAATATTCACTTTTCAATTTATGTCTCCCAAATCTGATATGCTTAGTTTTTGATGCATTTACCAGCATATTATTCTCCTGTGCCCAAATGGTTAATTTAGTCAAGTTATTTTGCAAGCATGCCTTATCTGTAACACATGCAATCAGTTTACCCAATTTCAGGTCATCTGCATATAGACAATAGAACACCTCAGATGAAAAAGTTAGGTCTGAAAGATGCAATCTAGACAGGTAAGGGCCTAAGATAGAACCCTGTGGGACACCCTGACTGTTACCAAAGATTTCACCTGTCCAGTTGCTCTATGATACTTGCCATGTCCTGTTTGTAAGTCATGCAGCTATCTATCTTATGAAGAGTACATCAATACCTAGTTGTACTAATTTATTGATCAGTGTTTTGTGTATGACCCTTTCAAATGCTGAAGTTCAATCTATATAAATTGCATCAAAGCACAATTTTTCATTCATAACTGTTTTTATATTGTTATAGAAAATCATGTTACAGGTGGTAATAGATCTGTTTTCAACATATGAATGCTGATATATGGTTTCAAGTCCCAACCTATCCAGTTCTGACAATAACGTATCCAATATTACCTTTTCCATTATTTTTCCACAACATGGAAATAGACTTAATATGACTCTGTGTTTGTCCTATTCCACTTTCCCCTTGGAGACAGGTTTAATAAGCGTATGTAGCCAATCTTGAGGAATCTCCCCATATTTATATGACCTAGTGAATAATAACTATAATGCTACCATAAGTTCTTGCTGAAGTGTTCTCAGGTCATTGTTATTAATTCCGTCTCCTCCCTGTGCTTTATTTAGATCCAGTTTATGCAGTTCTTTTTCAATATAATCTAATATTACAGTAGCTGGGGTTACCTAGCTGTCACTAGGACAATTTATTACCCCTTCTGTAGAGCCAAACTGTTTTGCACAAGATTTTGAAAATATATCTATAATCTGTTGTGTCTGAGAATAAATTTTAGAATATGCACATAATTTATCAATGTGAGTGTCTTTGCTCCTTCCACATCTTATGTATCTATAAAAAAAGTTTCCTATTATGCTCAATATTTTTGTATACATTTTCTTAAATTTTTTCTTCATCTTGTCTTATGCTATGCTTAATCTGTATGTCCAGCTTGTTTATTTCAGTTTTCAAAGTTGTAGTTCAACCTCTCTTCCATTTCTTATATTTTTGTCTTTCATCTTAATCAGATATCTTGTTCTTATGGAAATATATCCCCCTGATGTTGTATGCCTAGATCCTGATGTTAAACATTTTCTTTGATTTTTTGCACTCAAAGAAATTCTCTTTCAAAACTTTCCACATTCCATCTGCAGTTTTTCCACTGTACACTTCCGTCCAGTTAGTTTTACATAGTGACTGTTTTGCTTCCATATAATCTGTAATTAACCTTCTGTGAATTAGTTTAGATTTCATTTTGGCAGAATTAATTAGCAACAATTAACTCCATGGTCACTGCACATCAATGGTGGTAAAACTTGACTTGACTAAACAGTAATTTCTTTAGGAACATAAACAATGTCTAATATTTTCCATCCCCTGGTAGATTTTTTTAACAATCTGAAGCAATTGTTGTTCCTGAATATACACTGTGAATACTTTCCTTACGAACATTGTTTAATACATATTATCCATGTCTGTTTCTGGTAAATTTAAGTCCCCAGCTAATATTAATCTTCCGTCCTGTGTTGCATGCACAAAATGTATGAATTCCTCTAGATAATCTGCACTTGACTTTGGTAGTCTATCCACTCCAAGAATTGTTATTATGTTCCAGGATTGTCTTTATTGTAACAGTTACACAGTCTATAGTATTGGTGTTGTAATTGAACATGTAATAATCACAGGTCTCATAATTATCTTTAATCCCTATCATAACACCTCAACCTGATTTTTTGTTAGAAAGTCTGTTACACTAAACACATTTATACCCTGACAGAACTGGTTTCCAGTCATTGTTCTTAACCATGTTTCACAAAACAATAACATCAATCTTGTGGGAACATAGTACATTTTCCAGTAAACAAACATTATTATTAATATTCCTAGCTTTAACAACCATAAGACATGCATCAAATGTTGCTATCGGTGACCTGTTAAATTTTTGACCTGGCAAAAATCCTGCTGTTTGTCAAATATTGCAAAATATCTGCTGCAAAAATTCTCTTCCCTGATCTTGACAAATGCATGCTATCCCATCTGAACATGTGTGCCCAGAACTAGGCTTGAATGCTCTACACATTTTCATTTTCTAAAATACAACACTTTTTCCATGTTTTTATTCACAGTGACCTGACAATCCTTTCTACAGGTGATTTGTGAAAAATATGTCCTAACCGCAGTACAAGATATACTATCCAAGAAGATCACTGCCAATTGTTTCCATTTTGCTTAACAATTTCAATAGCACCATCACTAGGTTGTCATTTCTAAATTTATAGAACACAGGGGGAACCCATCTTCCCCCTTGTTTAGCTTTGACTCACTAGCTGCTTTTTGAACTTCATCCAACAGAGTGTCCTTATCTAATAGCTATCTGCTATCTTCATTCGACTGTGGCATTTGAGGACTGTCTTGCTCCCAATAAAAAGTGTTGGCCTCAGCAGAATTAGAGTGTTGCAATGAGTGGTATTTCTTGAACTCCTGATATGAGTCCACATAAATAGGTAATTCCTCCTTGTTTTTAATTTCAGAGATGTAGGGTCTGGACTTATTCTGCTTAAACCGCAATGCTACTAAACCACCATGCTATAAAACACTGTGTCAGAATCCCCAATCACCTGCCATGTGTCCCCAGTTTTCACTATCCACTCTTCAGCTTGAGGTATTGTACGATGCTGTAATTCATATTTTAACCCTAGCCCCTCTAACTCTCTATGATGACAGGTGTGACAATGCCAGCCCAGCTATCTGGAATTTTGTAAATAATCATATGTCATTTGTGAATATTAATATGATTCATATGCTTACCTTACAAATGTAAGAGAGCTGTATGTTATGTACTGAGCTTCAAGAATCTAACCACAGTGTGCCCTACTGGAAAAGAATAGAAATGTATATAAACTATATACCTGTGCAAATGTATGTTTTAATAGTAGAAGTTGGAATATACAGAATTAACTTGCAAAACGTCAAGAAAATAAGTTGGAATCAAAGTGTTTTATGATTGTGTTATCTCTCAGTTTCAATGCAGCAAGCAGAAACAATGTCTAGAGCTAGAAGTTTTTCTATTCTCTTGAAAGTAATTTTAATTACTAGGTTTAAAATGTAAAGTGTTTTATTGCTTCTTAGCAGCTGCACATCTGAGAGATATGTACTTCTCACACAGAGATGATAAAATTCTGTTGGTACCTGTTAGCCTGGGAACTGAAGGCACAAAGAGTGATTTCATCCAAGCTGACCCAGCAGTAATGTTTGATAGTAATTTAAGAACTCTCTCAGAGAACACTGTGCATTTTGTGTCTTGCCTTGGACCTGGAAACGTCCTCTCATCACCACTTGCCTTGCTAATAGTAAGTAATCAGGATCCAGTAATCTCTCTTAGATATAGACAGGAATATAATAAAGATTAGTTTAGATGTTTTCTGTATTTATTTGAGACTGACCTGCAGTGTTGTTTTAAAATATTTCCTGTGATTCTGAACTCTGCAGTTACTGTCTTGTTTGAGTATTGTCTTGTTATTTTATTATTTATTATTAAATATATTTAAATCTGTCTTTGTGGATGATATTTGTAAGACATATTTAAGCTCTTAGAGCACTTTCAGCTGTATTTGATGACACTGTACAGACCATTCCTAAATAGCCTTGGTCTTGGTCACACTTACCATTTGGATAATAGTAACATTACACAGTAGGATTGGTCACCCTTTGTAAGGGCCTTTACCGTAGCTGATAAGTAGGGGTTGGTGGCAGTGATAACTACCTTATAGCCTGGGCAGAAGGGGGAATAGCTAGTAAACCTGTGCCAGCCTTCCCCAGGTGTGTGTGTGTTTGTATATAAATCAAATCTCAAAGTGTGTGTGTATGTGTGTGTGTGTGTGTGTGTGTGTGTGTGTGTGTGTGTGTGTGTGTGTGTGTGTGTGTGTGTCAGCTACTTGGGCAGGAACATGAAGCACTGGTTGGACAGAGAGGCTGCTAGAGGTCTTGGCTTGACCCCGCAACTGATACCTTAATCCTATAGCTGTGCCAGTGGGGAGTCTTATTAAGGATCTGGAGAAAGAGGGAGAAACTAGCCCCCAGACTGACTGTGATCTCTGTGTGCACTTAAGGGAAATTGTAGTTTACCGTGTGTGTACTTGTCATCCTCCCAATGTGTATGTCCCTCACTGGTGCTAGTGGTGAGGATTGAGGATCCTTGATTACTGGGCTAGTGTAGGGATGTCACAACAGGAATCATGTTCTTCTATTTTTCTATGAATTTCTGCCACTAGTTCCTCTTTTCTGACTGATGTTTTCATTGTTGACCTACTCCCATCTGATCTGCCATAAAACACACTTTATCACCATTCTACTGTCACTGTTCTACCTGTTCTCTGGTCTCCTTGTTCTATATGAAGAATCTACTGACTACAATCTGCAGTCTTGTCTATCTTTGCTGGTTTGTTTATAGTATGTCTACTTGTACCTCACTGAAACAATTCTATTTCTGCTGTGACTATCACCAGTGACAGGTCCAAGATTCCTCTTTATTTTAGGCTAATGCACCTATAGACAAAACTCATGGTCTGACATTCCTTTTCATTTTAACCAATGGTCCTTATAGACAAATATCTGTCCATTTCTGATAAGTATAAGTTCAATTCTATCTGCCCATTTACCTGTACAGCTTAAAAAAAGCAATATGGGTGCCTCAGGTTGTACTTGCCTCCACAAGTCCATCAGTCCTATTTTATCTATCTGCTGTGTATTTCCCTGGCTGTAGCATAAGGTTTTTATTTCATGAAGATTTTTAGTGCAGTGTGGATAGTGCAAAGTTGAAGTCATATGCTATTATATTAGACTCACTGTCTTCTGAAACTGAATTCCAGGTCATAAAAAACTTGAAGAACTTATGGACCATCACTACTGGGATCATCTTCCCAATAACCCATTTCTGTTAGTTTTTATTTTCCTTTCAGATACGACTTCCCTTTCCTCTAACTTCCACTGCACACCTACTAACTCTGTTGTTTGGGGAACTGTTATGCAACTCCCCTCCTTCCATATCCTGGCTTGTGATCCCTACAGACTTGACTATATGTTTGTTAACTAATTAGGCTGCATGTCTAATTTTTAGTTTTGTCACTTGTATACAAACTATATGTTTTCCCTTTTCAGCTTTAGGAAGATTGTTTCTACCCAAGTATGATGTGCCTCCAATATTCCATGACAAATTTTATTTATATTATTACTGTTTGTGACTTATTTGGATTATGACATTCATGTCTCACTGATGCTCATAAAATCTTAAAGGAAAAATAAAACAATGCAAAAATTACAGAGCACTTCTCACACAGGCTTTCCTAAGCTTAAGATAAATGTGTGTGATGAAAGATGACAAAAAACATCATTACTAAGTCATAGTCAGTGGTTAAAACAGACTCAACTCCTACTGAAACAGTTCAGTGTCATGTCTGCCTATTAATCCCTAAAACCATGACCCCCATTCAGTAGCAGTTACTGTTGAGAAATCAGCACATTACCTCAGATATGCTAGCAAAAAATAAGTTGCAAAAGCATTATAGCAGCTATGGTTTGGTGCAGAGATACTCTTTCTCCAGCTGGCCTTCTGCCATGCTTCTGTGTATTAAATCATCTTATTGCCCAAGCTAAAACAAATGCCATTACAGCAGATTTAGAAGCACTGTGCTCATCAGGATAAAGTTCTGCTACTAAGAATGGGTGAGGTTATCAAGCTAGTGTGACTACATGTTCTGTAAAACCACAAGAAAAACGTGTGCACTTTTTTATGAGCAGTACAGAAACATGACAGGCAACATCAGGGATTCTACATTCTAATTATGATCACATCCTTGAACTCTGAAGAAAAGGGAAAAGAAAAAAAATAAACGTCTGTCTGAATGCAGGTTGATATTAATAAATTGATAGAGTAATAGATCTACACCATTTATGCAAGTTTGAATGCAGTTTGGACAGCCGTAAAGTTAATAGAACAATAAACATCACCAGTCCCATCACATTTGTAAATGCAGCACCCATACATGTCAACATATAGAGAAAGAAAATGCTTTAATGAGCATTGCTTAAGAAGCTCTTTTCCATACTTATTAGCAACAGCAAATGCATCTCATGCCATGCCTACATTAGAAATAAAATTAGTAGCCCACCTGCTTATCATATGAATAACATTATCCTTACTCAACTCTTTTGACATTTGGGAAGGAGGATTAGACAATAATGTAGCATACTAATTACATGGCCAGCTTCATGCATATACATATATGTTGGGTATTTTTCAACTATACAATCAGAAAAAGATCCCATTGACTTCTTCTAAACTAAGCCCAAAACTCCAGGACACAACACTGCACAATAAAATAGTTCCAAAGTCAGAAGAATCTTCTGGTAAAATCCCAGGGAAGATCATATTCTACATACCACCTCTGTAAATATGTTAAATGTCAGGGGCCTTCTTTAGCAGCAAATGAGTATAATCCAATCTTTATATTTCTTCGGATGACCAGCAGCATTCATCTGTTGAGTCTGAGACCCTTTCTTTTCTGTCTCTTCTTCCTGGGTGTGCTGTCTTCCTGCACTATTTTAATGCCTTTGATGCAAGGACTATGGTTAGAGAAACACTGCTTATGGTACTATTGCCAGTTTGTAGACTTTCCACAGCAGTCTCCTTTTCCTGATTTTGTTCCAGCCTTGACTCCTTTATATACTGCCACACTTGTAGATGCATCATTTTTCCTTTCCCTGCTATTTCTAGGGCTGCTGTCTACACCTCCTTTTTATGGGCTTACTATGGCATCTCCTTAGTGTGAACAACATGCTCAAATCCTGCAAGATTAGAATATGTCTCTTGTGAATTATTTTCATATAGCTCAATTGCCTAGATTTTCACAAAATGTCCAGATTTTTTACTCATATTTTTGGTCTCTTCCTCATAACGTGTGGTTTTCTGGCAAATCACTAATGACTGAAGTTACTGGATAATGACAATCATTCGAGTTTCACATTTCATATCCTTCAGAAAATACATGCTAGCACAAATCTTTTTACTCTAGCAACTTTCTAAGTTGATAAGAGCAACATTTAAGATCTGTCCCTATTCTGAGGCCATTGTCTTCCCATTTTATAGGCTCTGTTCAGATTTCTTGTGCTAAAAGCTTGAGATATAGTTATTTTATCTGGGAAGTCCCATAATGCATAATTGCTGCTAAATCTCCAGAAATAATCAGTCTTTCTGGATGGAAGTCTGGCCGGATATATTTAATGAAGTACTACTCTATGTAATGAAAAAAAAACCTGCCTCATTACTGGCTCTAAACAGTTATTACATTTGTAGAGCGAGAAGTAGGAGTAATCTTCCATAAACCATATACAGCAGGATTATGTATTTTCTTTCCTTTTTTCTTCACTTTTCACTGTTCCTGATGTAGCATAGAAGACATTGCCATCATTACATGCCTGTGATGGGAAGGCTCCAGAGCTTTGCCATCTACTGGATATATCCTATAAGTCTCTAGACAATAATGCATTTTGAGGAGTAGCATGCTCTGGTATATCTGAGATTATTTTTAGGCCTTATTCTGTAAGTTATCAGCCTTTTCATGAAGAAACCCAACAAGCTATTCAAACCTGCCAATATTTTCTACCTGTGCTAATACCACATTCTTCTACACAGCAACTTTGTCACTTAATGACCCTTTTCTGCTTCATGGCTGTGGATTTGTAGGCCTCCATGTCTGCTTGACAGATATAAAATTTCCAGTTGTGGTATGTAAGTGCCATAGCACATCAATATCACTGAAAATCACTTTCAGCACTCACTGAATTTCATATTTTCCTCATTATTGTGTGACCATGGAATTAGTATGTATGTATGCATGTTAGGGAGGTGTGGGGTTCTCTCCCCATATGGGAGTACAGAGGGCAAAATAATCTTCCTTTGTGTATTTCTGAAAGCGGTTTTCAGTGATGGTGATTCACACTATTGGTGCACTCTGAAATTAACAAAGGCACTGCCATGAATCCTCCAGGTCTCATATTATCCTATTCAGCTGCTCAAATACAATAGTCATTTTGTCACCTGAAGAGGAAATTTTGAACTTCTAGAGCAATTCTTTAACTTTAGGGTCTGCCATTATTCTAAGCTTTTGTTTTAATAACAGAAGACAGTGATGAGTATAGAAACTTTAAATCTTACTCTGTCAGTGGGTCCTGGGAAATTATTAGACAGTAGCCAAATACAAAATGTCGTCAACCTCTGAGGGACAGACAAGTAATTTCTATCCATACTAGCCATTCCTCTCATAATTAAGCTATATTAATTTTACCAATTTGCTGTAGAAAGATTATTTTGATAAAATTGTTTTCATAACTTCACCTTCATTAACATAATAAAACAAACAGAACACATGTACAGTTCCTTATAAATACAAGTATAAAACCATAATAAAATGCTCTCTTATATAAAGTAACATTGTCACTGGTGCATAAACACATCTATGTAATAATGCTCTAGAATATAACATAAGTAAGTCTTCCTTTTTTGCAGTGCATAAACACAATCACCCAAGTTACTGTTATTGATTGCTCTTCAATAATCTTATGAAGACCCTTCATTTTCACTGAATTCTCAAATCATTACAATGATATCCCATTTACAAAAAACAAAAGGGTAGTCTCTTATATTATACACATTTAAAATTAGTTGAATATATTTAACAGTCAGTTTAAAATTATGAGGAAATATGTTGTACATTAATGGTAAACTCTACCTTCACATATACATGCTTTTAATACCCAGTTTACAGACAATTGTACATGCTCTATTATCTTAAGATAATGCCAATTACTGGACTTCTACTTTCACACCTATATAGCTTAAAGGATTTTAAAATGAAATATGAAATTACATGAAATCATAAAAGTGCTGCTAATGCTCATATGTTCATAAAGAGCATTTACCACCATTACCCCTCAATTAGGACACATTCCAGTGGCTTGAAATTACATCAAAAATCAGGTATAAAAAATAACCTTCTTTATACTGACAGTAAAGCAGCCAGACAAGCTCATCAGCTGGAAACAAAGCAAATACTCTAATTAAAGGCAGCCTTTTTTATTACCTTATTAGCCACATTAAATGCATCCAACAATGTCAGAACTATTATTTCATGAAACTTATCTCTGGAACAATATCACATAAAAAGGGAAAATATACTGCATCTAAGTCAATATGTAAGTTTACAGATAGAGGGAGGGAGAGAGAGAGAGAGAGAGAGAGACAGTCAAACTAATGAGAAGAGTCCTGTAGTGATCAATTCTTACATGACTGTTACCCTCTATCTTTATTAATGGTCTCCCCTTTAACCTCCCACAACTACCTCAAATATTAAGCTTTGATGACATGATCGTCTACATGTCCAATCACTCACATTCCATATCCATCTTCAAAATGTCATATTCCTGCTGAAATAATGACTTATCTCCCACAGCCATCTACTGAAACCATCAAAAACAAAAACAATTTTTAGAACTATCCAAGAATATCACATTATCATGGTAACTTTCTGATTACTGATTTAAGCATCTCCAGCACAGAAGCCACCACCTTCTTTAACTATTTTGGTCTGTGACTTGATGAACCTCATCTTCGAATCCCACATAGAAAAAATGCATTCAAAATAAAACTTCCTTCTGTCCTGGGCTTTGCTAGACTATCCATAGATAAAGGAATCCTACTCTTTGAAATATTGTTAGAGCATTCTAAAAAAATATCACCACTCTGCACACCATTTCTAAATCCATTTACAGCTTCATTATCTCCTAAAGAGTACCATTGCATCACTCTTAAAAAGGCAAATTAGTTCCCTATTTAACAAGAGCAGACTTTCTACCAGGATCCAATCTCTAAACTTACTCTCCCTTGCTTCCAAACACCATGAAAAAAATCATATTATGCCCCAAGACAAGACAAGGCTCTTAAACAACACCATCTCACTCTATTCCAAAAACTATCCTGTGTTGCAAAAAAATATGCATCCCCAAAATACTTCTTTAGAAGCCAAGAAAGTATAAGAACTCTGAGTAGGCTGAGTACAAACTGGTCAGACTCAATTTCAGACTGGCAAATGGAGAAAAGGCCCTTTCAAGAATGGGACCAGCTATGCAGAATTAGCTACCAGCAGGAAAAAAAAAAAAACAATTGTATAATGACTGCTTATTGCTATTCACAAATGAGCATACTGATTGCACAGCTCAGCCAGTGTGCCTAAACTGAGCACATATCAAAAGAAAAAAGTCCAGCCACTGAAGTACCATTGAGCAGCCAGAGTTTCTATTGGGTTTACTATGACTTAAACGAAGTGCAGTCAGTCAATGCCCCAAAGGTCAAATTCACAGTTTCCAAGGGGCATATAATAGAACCAAAAGAGCTCCACCACAAATGATCAAGATGAATTGTATGCTCGATTATTTGACAAGCGATGTACTGACATCGGGAAGGGAGGTTGCGCTTCTGTGAGGAACGGGGAATTAGCCCATTTCCTCACTGAAGTGCGATCTTGGAGTTGGTATATTTAATATGCAGGGAGTGTGATGGGTGCAGCCGCTCCCCCATATGGGGGGGTGCAGGGGGCATAGCTTCCCGCAAAATAGTAGAATTAATTTACCATTGACTGTAGAGTTCTTCGGTACGTTAATGTGCATAGCAGAAGGTGATTGACGACACCTTCTGCTATGTCGAATACATTAAACCATGGTGGTCGATGTATTCATTTTCACTTTTATTTACTATTTGGAATTTGGAATTCAGCATTTCAGGTCAACATTTTACACAGTCAACTGAAACTGATTCAAAATTTCCATAGTAAACCTTCTATTAGAATATACTAAGGGACAAAGAAAGATATGAAAAAAATCAGGCTCATCCTGCAAAACTAAAGCATCAGAAAAGTGTCTGATTTTCCTTGTATTTCTGCACTGCCCCTTACAAAAACAGAGATTATGTCTTCTCTGTTGCTTCTCATGTACTGTGTAAGCATGGAAAAGTAAGTCTTATACAAATGCACAGTACATCGGTAAACAAAAATGTGCAGGAACACTACAGCATCATCTTAAAAAGACATTATTTAAGAAAGGTAAGCAATTTCTTTCTTAAATAATGTCATTGTATAATAGCAATAATCCACAACTGTGTGTGGGTATATCAGGATTTACCCACTGCTCACTTTGTTTGATGAATTAGGCTTTTCCCTCATGATCAGACCATACCACCTGTGGGTAAATCCTGATATACCCAGACACAGTTGTGGTTTACTGTTTAAAGAAATACCACAAGCATTCCCAATAAATAAATAAATAAATAAAAACAATTTAGACTTCATAAAACAAATCAAAGTACAACTGCTTTTGCGCCATTGGATATTTATTTTCAACTAATCAATACATCAGATATGTTACACCTTGTCTTATGGTTTGCACATACCATGTAAATGTAATAACGTATTAAATGTATGCATTTAAATTTGGTATGTACATAGAATTATTTAATCAATATTTATGTAAATCTATATTTTTTAAACCTAATTGTACTATAAAATGTATTCTCCATTGTATAATTACCTGGATTGAGGCTGAAAAGGATTAATAGACCAGATAACCTACCTAGTTATCAAATATTTCTCTGCCTCTAGAAATCTTTTCCTACTCACCTCAAAGGAATATCAGGCAACTCTAAATTCAGACTTTACATTCCACTTTCGGACTCAAACCCAGTACTTCTGTTTCAGTAATGGCTACATCAGGTAACTTGCCTAAAAGTTCCTCCTCTGTGTTACCAACACTAAACTACCACTCTACAATCCTAAGGTCGTCACATACGTACTGTATATAATGTAAATACTATTTATTATTTTGTTTTTTTTCCTGTGTCTTCACTATTGTTATTGTTACTTCCTTTATGGCAAACTTGAATTTATATTCACCGAGACAGAGCCTGCAAAGGTCCAGTTCTCATTCCATATGTTTCAAATCGCTTAAGAATAATTTTAACATTTTTTTGAAGAAATATATTCTACATTAATGCTAAATCCTTCCATCATATATATTTTTTATTACTGTCTTCTGCCATATTAAACAAGCGCTCAGCTCAGCATAATATAAAATAAACAAAAATTAAACAGATACTGCAACTTGCAAATAAATAATTTTCCTTTTTTTTTTTTCCTTTGCAAGTTTTTTTTATAAGGTCCATCTCCACTGAGAAGACATGTATTGCTTTACAAGTTTACCTCTTAAACTTATAGCCAAAGGTGGTGTATACCATTTGTCAAGTGCCACATTAAGGAACATCATCTCAGACTGCTGAGTGAGAACATTAATTGCTTTAATGTAAGTGGGTGGCTGTTTTGAAGGTGAACCTTTCAGAATTACTGAAATATTCAGCATTAGGTGTAGAAGTGTATGTGAGAGTGAGTGTGTTAGGGTTAGAAATGGGAAAGGGGATATATTTTGCATTTTTGCATGTGTTTGTGTTTATTATGAGATGTGAGTGTGCATCTGAATGTTTCTCAGTGTTAGTAGAAGGTCTAGGCTTGGTAAAAACTGAAGTGCTGTGTGTGCATATGTGAAGAGTTACATCTATAACTGTTTTGTCTTGTGATACTATTAGGGAAAGGGTTTTTGTTAAGGCAATGTTTATGGTTGGTATTAAGGGCAGTGGCAAGTTTAGGAGGAGGTTGATTTAGAAAACAAATGAAAAACTAAAGCTTACATTAAAACCATATTTAAATCAATTGCTACTGAAATAACTAAGGGAGAAGACCTTCTTCCACAGGTACCACTAGACTTTTCTTAAATTTTTAACCTTTAATGTTGCACAATTTCTGCAGTTTTAAGAATGCGTAATTAAATGTTCTAAAAAGTGGAATTTGACAATGCTGGAGTGAACTGTATAAGCAATGTTTACTATAACAATGACTTTATGTCACAGACAGAGAACAAGTGTCTTCCTTTATATACCTATATATATATATATATATATATATATATATATATATATATATATATATATATAGATATATATATATATGGGTCTACTTCATTTGCCCTAACGTCCGATTGACCGACACCCATTTGCCCGACACCAAATGACCGAAATTTCATTTGACTGAAAATTCATTTGACCGATACTTCATTTGACCGACAAGTATTATTGGCAAGTAAATGGGATATGCCCCCTTCCCCACTGTAGTGCGACCCTGGAGATATAATATATAGTTGGGGGGGTGGGGTGTGAAGCTCCCCCACTTAATTTCATATTATATTGTTTAGTTTTGCTTTAATATAGCTTAGTAAAACAGAAGTAAGTGGGGGCTTTACCCCCCACACCCCTCTTTGTGGAGTGCTGTGCCCCCCACACCCCCCAACTATATATTCTAACTTCAGGGTCGCACTACAGTGGTGAAGGGGGCATATCCCATTTACTTGCCAATAATACTTGTCGGTCAAATGAAGTGTCGGTCAAATGAAATTTCGGTCAAATGGGGTCGGGCAAATGGGTGTCGGTCAATCGGAAGTTAAGGCAAATGAAGTAGATCCATATATATATATATATATATATATATATATATATATATATATATATATATACATATATATATTTTTTTTTATGGTGGGGGATTATATATGTTTGGCCAACTGTGGGAAGAATTCTACTCACAGCATTAGTTCTAGTTCAGACTACAAGGTTAATTTATTTATTTATTTATTTATTTTACATTTGTTAACCGGGGGTGTCTGACTGAGCCGAAAAGGCCCTTTTTCAGCAGAGGCCTGGGGAGAAAAGCTCCACAAAGAAAAATTACAGACACATTTAGTTATTTAGACATGATCAGTATACACACAAATTACAGGAGACATGTTTTTACAGTGGTATGCGGCACGTAAACAGTTACAGTGGAGAGAACAAACAAAAAAATTTTAATTTTAAAAATAAAGGTAATTAATGGGTTAAGTGCTGGAAACTTAGCTAAAATCAAGATGAATGAACTGAGGCCAAATTCTTTTGTCTCAGTAGGCATTTTGGGGGCTTATATACACTGTCTTACTTCTGTGAATCAGAAGTCAGGGCAGTACAGTATGTAGACTTGTTTACTATGTGGTTGCAAGGTAGTCTACTGTAGAAGAAACTGAATGAGGAACAAACATATTTTCCTACTAACAACATTATATGTCATAGCTGAGCTTGTAATAGTGTGCAGAGCATAAATGTTCCATTCTAGCTCTTCTATTATATGACATTGTTGGTCACTCCCTACTACTAATACTTGATACATGAAGAGGCCACCATGTAATGACGTTAAGATGTTTATGTAGTATAGAATAAATAGGTGCAATAACTGGACTTTCAAATTATAATAGAAGTGATGTGATGTCAACCTTCAGAGCAAATTAAAAAGAAATAAAGGAAAGAGGTAAAATGTCATTAGACATTTAATTAATTTCTTTAAACTATTTGTTTATTCATCCATTCATTCCTCAACTGACCATATACTCCAGTGCAGAGTCAGTGGGGCCTAACAGCATGGAATTTACATAAGGCAAAGATACTCATCCTGACCATGTCAACACCGGCCCATCACAGAATGGGTACATGGCACAGACACTCATCCTGACCACATCTTCATCTCATCACAGAATGCATACAAGGCACAAACATTCATCCTGACCACATCAGTAGCCCAACAAAGAATGGGTACAAGGCACAGACACTCATCCTGACCATAATCATTTGCTCATCACAGAATGGGTAGAAGGCACAGACACTCATCCTGACCACATCAGCAGTGCATCACAGAATAGATACAATGCCAAGACATTCATCCTAACCACATCAGCAGCCCAACAGAGAATGGAGACAAGGCACAGACACTCATCTTGACCATGTGACCACCACATCATAGAATACACAAAAACATACACTCACTTGGCGTGCTCACACCTTTGCCTGCAGTTTGTCTTTTGGAAGTGGAAGGAAACAGAATACCCAGCAAAAACTCAAGCATGTATTAAGAAGATGTGTAGCCTTTACACATATTGCAACCTAACTATGAACTGAACTGGAAGTCTGGTCTGTGGCAGGAGTTCTAACAGCTGCACTACTATGCTGTCCTTTACTGGAATGTGATATCCCAAAGTATCACAAAGCACTGTGCTGAAAGCTGAGCAATGAAGACAGAGATAACCAGTTTTGTTTCATAAATGTTTTTACTACATTCTGTAGAGGTATGGCTTATTAAGTTTACATTTCCTCCTTATCTAACAGAGAATTTTGAATATTTTAAGGAATGTTATTGTTGATAATGTACCCAGTGAATAATGCAGATTGTCTGACCCTGTAATCCAACACAGCTTTACTAAGAATCCCACTCCTCACTGCACACCATATGGAGTTTTTGCTCATCGATCAATGAGTAATACTGCATGCTCTGTCCGCCAGGACAAGAGAACACAGAAGGCTCTTTGCCAACTGAATAAAGAGCAGATGGCAGTCTAGCACCGTGCATCCATAGCTGTGTGGGTCACAGACCATACTCACAGAGGAGGCTAATACCAACCAGTGCAGTTGTGTGTGCCCAGAGCCACTCACAATATACAGAGCACACGGGAAGGGACTTACTGGGAGTACTAGGCACCACTGCACACAATTAAAATTCGCAAATGGCTTTTTTGTTTGTTTTTTAGGAAAACCTCAACCCCTTCTGAGGGGTTTTCTGGAGTATATAATGAGGATTTGGAAATGATTACAAAGTTTAGCCTAAATGTTAGATGCTAAATTCTTATTTAATTTACAGATGGGGAATTGCTTTAGCATAATAAAGAATGCCTTGTTAGTTACTAGTTTTTACAAAGTGATGTGCCTGGGTATTTTTTTCTTGTTTATTTATTATTTATCATCCAAATGGCAGACTGACAGTAATTAATTATTATTTGCTTCAGAGTTCATAACAATAAACTTGTTGAGGTTTCCAAACACAGTATCCTTATAAGATAAATCCTTTAAAATACAGCCAGTAAGAACCCCCCCCCCCCAAAAAAAAAGCATTATAAAACCATGATGATTCAGTGTTTTCAGTAAAAGAAATGATACATTTTAAGATGTGTCAGTAGTGTTCCATTACCAGGTTATCATGAGACATTCCAAATCCCTGAGCTGTAACATCTGTGATTTTTTTTCAAACCTGTGCCCAGTGTTTTTATTAACTCAATATAATGGTGCCATTTTTATGGTGACCTTAAGAATTTAATAACTCCTTCATGCAAGGACAACACTATCAGATGCTCCATTGGGATTATATACTGGAAGTTCAATATGTCTGCTAGAACACACAGAGCAAGAGCATTAGAAAAAAAGTGAGAATTATAAATCAGATATTTTCTACCAGCTGTGTGCATTGAGAGTTACAATAATATCCAAAATTAGATTTTTGGCACCTAAACTCTATGACTCCTGAGGTAAATATCAGCTCACTTACAGCTCCTTGATAATATTAATCTAACTTTAATCATGTCAAATATTCTTTCAGGTTTCAGATTTAAAGGATGTCCCTCTGTGACAGTCACTCTGCATATCTTATGGATGCAATCAATATGTTATTAGAACACAAGCTGGCAGAATCCCATACATTAATCCCACACCATAAGCCTTGCTTTTTGTACTCACTAGCATCATTGCCATATTATGGATGAAACTTGCTTTAATCTAATCAATAAAAAAGACATTTTTTTATGATCAAAGCTCTTTGATTTCTCATTTCTATTAAAATTAAAAGAAAATGTATATGAAAAAGGGTAGTTTCATGCTTGACCTCTGTGTCAATTGTTTGGATTATATGAATACACATACACATATATATGTCTGTGTGTGTGTTTCTTCAGATTCACTTACTGTTCAGCCTACACTGTTGCTGCTTAAAGCAATAAAACACTACTAATTTCAGAGTGGCAGCAACGTATTAATTTTAGCCATGAGTGAATTTACCACCATGACTTTATATGTTAAGCATACAGGGAGATTCTTTCTTTTGCAGAACGATAAATTAATAATTACTGCTGACAGCGCAGTCTGCATTTCTGTGTATTAAGACATGTGTGGGTTGACTTCATGGTTATTCTACAGCTTACAAAAAAAATAGCTCCTGTACCTCTTTTATTGTTGTAGTACTTACTACATAAGCTGTATATGAACATAAGCAGTCACTATGTTAGCAAGGTGAAAATCAGTTGTGTGTTTCTTTATGTATGGATTCAATGAAAATATTCAGTGCAGTATAAACAACAGATTGTGCACTGCTCTGTGAAAATTCTGTATTGTAGTGCAAATTATGTTTTCTTTTTAATATATATCTAATCTACAGATACAATGAACAACTTGGTTTGGAAGAGGGTTTCTCTGCCAAGATGTTCAGATGAGCTCTAAATCAACCCTAGTGTAAAGACATTCATTTTAAGCCCATTTTGACAAATGCATTTATTATAATGTTCCAAAGGGGTGAAATCAGTGAAGGGTTCCAAAATGACTGTTACGCATAAGAAAAGTTTTCTGAATGCATGCATGAGCCTGTACAATTTTTAAACTGCATTTTATATAAATGGAACGTACTCTATTTTTACAATTACACAAAATATTAAATTTCTTAATAATGGTCTTCAATCATCTGGTTAATTTAATATATTAACAAAGACTAACATTCATTAGTGCAAATGCTTCAATGACAAGGGATCATGGGATATCCAACCTTGTTAACTATATAAGTGTATGTCCAAGTGCTACCAGTAACACTCCCACACACATTATATACATATGTGCATATATTTGGAGAGAGATAGATACACTTGAGTATAGAAGGCATTCATTCCATCTCTCCATTGGATCCTCTCTTTGCTGTGCTGTATCCAATTATACCTCAATGTGATAAAATCCTGCTTGCTTAAAGATAGTTTAGTTTACTTATGAGTACCCTGTTAGATGTGATGCAAGGAAAATAAGACCTATCTCAGCAAAGTTTAACTAAATGCTGTTAACTGTATAGTTAAGCTATAGAAAGCAGAGCTGCTAAACTCTACTGATGAAAACTAATGAATGCTTCTATAAATGAATGGAATAAGGTACTCAGCTGGAACTAAAATGCATGCCAGGAGTGGGAATAGAGCAAAGTAATAATAAACAGAGCACCCACTGCTACTTTATGCTTTGGCCTACTGACATATGAAAATAATTTCTGCAAAATAACAAAATAGGAAAGACATATAGTGTCACTACCCTAAAAGAATGAATAGTATAACTGACCTACACATTCTGAGAAGGATGGAAACCTAACATATATTTCTTACAGCACTGGCTGCTTCATCAGCTGGCTAAGGAGCTGGGCTTGTCTGTTAGCATAACATAAAATAGGCTGTTGTCACCCACTTTATATAATCATCCTTTGCTTGTAAATAACAGAACACTCTAACTTTTTAGGTTCATATGTCATAGATTAATACTAGACTAAATGCCCTTGTGTACCATTTTAAGCCTAGCCAATTATTTAATGTGAGGATCAAATCCTGCACCTTGTGTCTGTAAGGTAAGCACCTTAGCCATTATGCCAACCTCCCACCCACAATGTTTATGCTTAATCTTTTAAATTCATAACTTCCAAAAATGTATACTTGTTTTCAATTGTTCCTAATCTCTACATCTCTGAAGTTACTATCAGGTTAACGCTTCTCATCCATCTTTAAAATAATATAAATGACTCAAACAGCTATTGGCTAAACTTCTACAGGAAAAGACTCTAGAGGAGTAGACTCGCTCACAAAGCCAAGGAATAAGGCACCGCATCTTGACTGCAGACCTACCCACTACTAACTGCATTATGTCACTGATAGAAGGGGAAATGTTTGAGGATGACCCAATCCCAAACCATGTTGGCTGAATTAGCCCAGATGGATTCAGAGGCAAAAAGACTTAATTGGATTTACACAGTAGCCATAATTACAAATAGGGTCACACGTGGATTGGTATGTTGTTTTCTGGGCAACACTATGAGCCAGAATGGCAGCTGAATCCTCCTTGTCTGACAAGTTGATACTTGGGAGCTCCATGTACTTTACAGTTGACACTGGGACTTGACCTGAAGCTGGTGCATTATGTTTAATAATGTTTTGTGTTGTGCTAGGGCTTCAGAGAATGCAGGTAGTAAAGATACATACTTGGAACTGACTGCTGTGGATTGACATCAATACAGTTGCACAGTTTGCTTTTTTTATGTGGACAGGCCTGGCAACAATGCTGATGGTGTCCAGGATACTTTGCAGTTTACCAGCATATAGTTAAGTAGCTGTATATAAATGTGCGGGAGTTATGACTACTGGCTGCTCTGCAAGGGCTTTCTGCTTTAAAACTGCCAGTGCAATGTCTATTTTAGTTTGTTGCCATTGGTGGAGGAGCACAGTCTGACTTCTGTGCTATAATTATCCTATGGGGGATGTCAAAAATGTTGATGAAAGACACACTGATCTGCTTAAGGGGCATATATCTTTGAACACAATCTGAATGTATGACAAGGATGTTTTATTAGCTTTATGTATTGCAAGATGTTTCTGTGCATGGTGATTATGGATATTTGATAACTAAATGGATTTACATTTCTTAACAGTTTGTTGTGTCATGTTCCATCACTAGTGGTTTTCT
This sequence comes from Protopterus annectens, assembly GCF_019279795.1. Classification (NCBI taxonomy): domain Eukaryota; kingdom Metazoa; phylum Chordata; order Ceratodontiformes; family Protopteridae; genus Protopterus; species Protopterus annectens. Next base: position 1,325,969,548 of record NC_056744.1, read on the forward strand.
GTGATTAATTTAATCAAGAGTCATGACAGAATCTTTTTACACCCCCCGGAGGTGGCAAGGATATATGTGTGTCTTATTTTAATTTCAGCCACACTGCTGATTTTCTGACCTATCAATTGAGCGAGCTCTGGTAGTTACTCATAGCCTACTGTTCCTGTGCATTGCTGTTAGAGTCAAGAACTTCAGAAACACCAGTCTTCTGCCTAATGCTGGTTGGCTTAGTGAATTCTTTATCTGTACCTGGTTCTGTTATTGTCATTAGCTGGATCATTGGAGACTTTACAACTTTATTAAGACAAAAAGCTTATCACACATATCTTTAGACATATGGGACTAAAACTGTAGGTAGTGGATAGTGCTCATAGAAAGGGACAACTAGTTAATACAGGCAGTCTCCAACAGTTAATAGTAAAGCTGCACAACTATAGGTACAGAGACTGGCTGTTGAAGAATGCAATGCAAAATGTTTTCTACACGCAAGCTCATTCACTGATTTACTCAGTGCTGCTCAGCAATCAGAAAGCACGCTACTGATTGTGACTATTTTACTTTGGATTTAGCAAAGTACCATCCCTGAAACACATGGGATAAATACATTTGTATTCTTGCTGGGTTATTGTGAAAGCTATGTACATATTTTTTGGAAATTGTTGTAATCAGATTGAGAACTGCTTTGCTTTAATGCTAGCGAGAATAAAGAAAGAACCTATCAATTTCTTAGACTATGATTGCTGTAGAACCTTGAAGTATGCTACTTTTCTACTGGCCAGTAAACTTATTTGAATATTTTTGCCTTTTTTGCTGGTATGAGTTGCCCACATTTGTGTGGCCTTGTGCTTACCAGACACTGTATAAACTCTGGCACTTAGAAGTTTAGAGTTTCCTTTGCTGACTTCTCTACAAATTCCTGCTTCACTTAGTAGTCAGTACTTGCCCATATGTAAGCTTATATTATTCATTTTAGAAAGATAGCACTTTAGTAAATTTATTCAAAGCATCTTAGGTACTACTCCCCCTTCAACCCTCATTACTAAGCAACCAGATCCATAGATTTGCAGTTTCCAACTGTCTTTATAGCCAGTCTGCTTGAAATGGTTATCATCAGACAATCTAGCATTTGTCTTATGCTTACTGACAACCATTTTAACAAACTGATACAGTGTGTAAGAGATGTAGTTGCATAAGCTTTCAAATATAGCCAATACAGATTGCATAGTCATGCTGCAATACGTATAGTGACAGATGCCACACCAAGTAGTTGGTCATGATAAGTGCAGGGAAGGGAGAACAGCAAAATGTCTTTCTGCATTGGTGAATACAGGGAGAAGTATTTAGACATGAAGGCATAATGGGTTGGAAGAGATAAAGAAACGGAACTGGGAATAGATGACATAAAGGATTGCTAGGTAATGGATGTTTAGAGTAAGGGAATATTACTTTCAGGGAGGATGACTGAAGTACTAAGGACAAGGATTCTCCTGCATGTAATTTATATAATCAGGTGCATAGGTATAAGGCCGCAGGAGAAGGTTCTGAACATGATTCAAGATCTGTGGGATAAACTTGTACAGAGAAGAGAAATGTAATGATTGTGAAAAGCTCTCAGAGGATGATTACAAAAGAGGGGAATGACAAACTTTGAATGGCATAAGGCAGTAACAAACATATGCCAGTGTTTGAGAAGATTGGATAATGGCAGTCTAAGAAAGGATATTGTGGGAAACAGGAAATTCAGATGACTGGTGGGGTATGCAGGGATAGGCAGGGACACTCAAATATATATCCTGTAGAAAAGGATAATGGTGAGAACAATGTCTGCAATGAACAAAGCACCCATACAATTAGGTGTGCTTGGTAACCAAGGCAAAAAGGGAAGATGGCGAAACAAGTTTGTGAGTGGAGGAAGAAAGGAGTTAGAGAAGTAAAAGACCTATAGAAGGCTGGAGAATTTAGGGAAAGGAAGTCATGAGGGTGTTTGAAGAGTTTGGGGAACCATAGAAAAAAAGTTGTGGTGAACAGGGGGACTGTTTATTTCACATAGGACTGTTTAGGTGCTAAAAGCAGTTAGGCAGAAGAAGGGTGGAGACAGAGCAGTTGGGAAGGCGAATAGGAAGAGGAAAAGGAAATGGAAAGATAAATGGGACAAGATTAAGAATGGTAGACCTGGGAATAGATACAGGGCATTAGAAGACAGAGAAGCAGATGAATATGGGAGGTTTGTAGTCATGAATGAAGGAGAAAAGCCTCAGATGGGATGACAATACGTTTTGGAAAGATGCATGGAAATTAGAAAGTAAAGTGGAGTTTGTGAGGCTAATGTGGGATGTAAATTGGAAATATCTTCATAGAAGGTATATAATGCCAGTGCAGATTAGAAGGGAAGATTGTTGGCCTGATAGTAAAACTTGCTTAAGTGAACAGAATAAGTGAATGAATTACATATGCAATGGTTCTGTTAATTAGTTCAGAAAATGAGGAGAGGAAGAGAGTGGGTGTGGCAAGAGATTTTTGAGAAGAACTCTGACTTCTTTTATGCTTTCTGTCTCCACAAGATTGGAAGTTTAAATAAGGAATTGGAGGATGGAAAAAGAATGAAAGTGTTGTTAGCTAGATCAAGAGTTACATGAGTGTTGGGGAAGGTATGGAAACATGGTTGGGTGATGAAGGTATTTATGGGGATAAGGCAATTTATGACATGATAAAAGTGGGTTCCTATTAGAATGACGAAAGTGCATTTTGTCGAATGCGTTTTCATCGACACAGGCAAAACAGCAAATCGGCTGTTCAGCTAATTCTTTTTCTGGGAAAGAAGTCACTTGACCGCTTCATTGCTTTGCCGTGTTCTGCACTGTGGTGTGGTCCCTTGTCCGGTATAGCTCCCGAGCTTGAATGTGCAACAGTTACTGACCTTAGGGTTAGGGTGCGGGTTAAGGTAAGTGCATATGTAGGAAAGTGTTTACTGTTTGCTTTTTTGTGTTAGATGTATGGTTGAGTTACGTGTGTATGTGTTTTCAGCTATTTACTTTTGTTTTAGGGGGGTAGAATTAGGGTTAAGGTAAGTGTGTATGTGTTTGGAACTGTTTACATAAATGTGTAAGAGTTATTGACCTTAGGGTTAGGGTGCGGGTTAAGGTAAGTGCAAATGTTTTAAAATGTTTACTTTTTTTTTCCATTAGATGTATGGCTGGGTTACATGCATATGTGTATTTAGTTGTTTACTGTTTTTTTTGGGGGGTACAATTAGGGTTAAGGTACATGTGTATGTATTTGGAGGTGTTTAATGTTTTTCTTTTTTTTTTTTGTTGGTTGGAACAGTGATTTCTTGCCCTAGGAAATAAATCGCTGTTCTGTGGTTTCGACATTTTCAGCTTTCACTGAAAATGTGTAGATGAAACATCGTTTGCTGTTTTCCGAGTTCGATGTTTCAATATAGACCCCGATAAATGTTTTTAATGGCAGATAACTTGAGAGTTACAGAGAAACAATACTGTTTTGATAACTTTTTATTTTTATTTTATTTTATTTTATTTATTTTACATTTGTTGACCGGGATAGTCCAACTGGATACATGTCCATTTTCAGCGGAGGCCCGGGGAGAAAAACTCTAAGGGTAAGCAGATACAGCATTACATAATACCAGCATTACATATCACAAACAGACTATTTACAGTGATTACATAAGTAAGCAAGTTAAACAAGTTCCACAGGTTAGAGTTAATCCCGAGCATAAATCAGGATTAAATTAAATTACACAGTAAGCTGGTTAACAGATTTTTACACATTCTAGAGAGAATTAGCCAGGCTTGATACATTGACATAGCCAGTTAAGTGCCAAATGTTGTTTGAGTCTAGTTTTAAATTGACCTAAGGTAGAAAGTAAGGTAATGTCAGCTGGAAGATAGTTCCGGGGTCTACTTACAGAGTTTGCAAACTTTTGATGTTGTTCTTTGTACTTCTAATGAGAGTTGTGTCAGTCAAACCTGTAGGCTTTCATGCAAACCTAAACTTCCCAAAAGTACCTGGCCCACTCTCAATTACCTATTTAACCATACTAAGGTTAGATCAGCCATTCAGGCACTGCCCACGGGAAAGGCGCCAGGTCCCAGTGATGAACCCATTGGGTTTTATAAAGATGTTGGTGATATTCTTAATGTATCCTTTTTATGTTTTTATGAGTCAGTGAGAAAAATGTCATCTCCCACTCTATGTTACTATTACTCAAGGAAAGCAAACACAAGTTACAAAATAGTAGCTTTGGACCTTCTTCTCATTCAGACAGAGATCAAGATATTTGTGAAATCTATGCCTCTACACTTACACTTGAAGGGTACTTCCTAATCTACTAAGTCCCATACAAATATGGTTTGACAAAGTGTGTGGGTGTGGGGCTGATGAAGAGGATCAGAACTGATCAGTTATGGGTTAGCTTTATGTAAGTCCAGTAGGACAGTAAGGACCCAGATATAACATTTTGTTAAATTTATGTTAAGGGATTTAACTCCATAGAGTTAAACTTTATCCCAAGAAGGCATAAACTGAGGTACAGGAGGTAACATCAGTAAAGCTGTTCATCACTGTCTAGAGTGGCTCCGTGTTTTATTTTATTTTATTAAACTTTATCTGCCAAGTCCTACCAATGTTAGGACTCAATGGATCTTTTGTTGAATTATGACACATAATATACAATAACCCATTAGCACAGGTATCCACTAATGGTACATGTTCTCACCCATTTGACAATTCCATGGGGAAAATATCAAAGGCAACCATTATTTATTTTGTTGTCACACTTAAGATACTTATTTGTAAAACTAATACTTGTTTCAATACCTGAGGTTTGTGTTTTGGCTGAAATAAAATTGTCTCATCCTCATAGTTCTCAGATGACAGGGTGGTCTAGATCAGAAACCTGGCATTCCTTTAGGTGGGTATACTGATTATTTTTACATGGTCACTATGGTTTATGGGCTCACTGTAAACATAAAGCATTTTGCTCTCTTAATTATCAAAACAAGCTCCAAATCACTCAACATTCAGGTGTTGACTTCAGAGAGCAACTGAAGTATATGAGTATAAGGCTACCATCTACCAAGAAATTTTGAATTTATCATGAAACTGTTAATCACAATCGCAAATCTACTCTGTATAAATGGGAATCTCTGAACTTTCTCTTTTTAGTTAAAATAAACATGATCAAGTTGGGTTGTCTGACAAAGTTTCTTTTTCTAGTATGGCACATTCCCAACTCAGTAAAACTTCATTCTCACACTAAATACAGAAACTGTGTGGAGATTTTCTTTAGAAGACAATACACCTTGTGTGTCAAAGAAAATTGTTGTGTCACTTATGGAAAAGAATCATATAATTGAAATGACAGTATTACCACTCATTTAGGACTCAAAACACAAGATCCCAGCATAACATGCTGGTGTTAGCTTCACTGGATCAGAAACCTGACCCCAGAAACTACAGATCCTTAGCCTGATTGTTTTTATCTGCAAAGCCATTATCACAACTGCACTAATTAACTGTGATATCAAAAATCTTATAAGGCTTGACTCCTAGCAGTTTGGATTTGTTAAAGGCAGATTTTGCCTAAATCTGGGCAAATTCTTTGAGAGAATAACACAGGCTATGGATAGTGAATGTACTGTCTATACAGCATATCCAGACCAGGCTAATGCTTTTTTTAGCATATGACATGTTAATATCAGCCTTCCTGAAGACACTGGAGGGTATAAATGTATCTCCAAACACCATCATATTGGGTGACTTCAACTACCCGAATATAGACTGGGAACATTACTCAAGCCCTAACTTTCTAGCCCAATGGTTCCTGGAGTTCATAAATTCAAATGCCATGGAACAGCTAGTCACTGTTCCCACGAGAGGAGAAAATATACTAGATCTCATTGTCACAAACATGGGGACAAAATGCTCCACACCGGAAGTATATCCCTCATTGGTGAGATCTGATCATAAACTAATCTCACTGGAAATCCACATCCCGCCCCCACCCAAACAAAAAAGACCATAGTGAAGAACTTCTCTAAAGCAAACTTCACACTACTCAAGACTGGTGTGGTATCCTTCAAGGCCCCTGAGCCAGTGCAAACCACAACCCAAGCTGCGGAAGCCCTTACAAATGCCTTCTATGAACACCTCCAGGACTGCATGGATCAGGCAATCCCAAATAAAACCAAGACTCTTTCCACAAAGGGCAAACATCCAGTCTGGTGGACCCCAGCCATTAACAAACTTTACAATAAGAGGAGAAAGCTATTACATGATAGAACAAAATCCATAAAAGGGAAGACACTCTGATCATTATTAGTAAAAAAATACGAGCACTCATAAAATCAACTAAGGCCAATTTTGAGAGAAAAATTGCCATGGATTCAAAGGACAATCATAAGGCCTTTTTCAGCTATGTTAGGAACCTGGGTGGAAACTCCCAGATATGCTCAGAATTAGTCCAAAATGATACAAAAATCACTGAACCCACAGACATTGCCAACATACTGGCAGACAGGTTCAGTACAAACTTCACCCCCCTCTCCCCCCTAAAGGAGAGATAACTATCCCAGCCGAGTGTAGCCTCCCGGACATCTCAAATGCGCAGGTGAAAGCTGCTCTCTCTAAAGCTAAAAACACAGCATCAATGGGACTGGATGGTGTCCCCGGCTGTGTGCTACACGAGCTAAATGAGGAATTAAACCCGCACATAAGGCAGCTGTTTAATCTCAGCCTTACCACAGGATACGTGCCCAAGGAGTGGCGACGGCAACTGTGGTCCCACTCCACAAAGGCGCCTCTACGGACCCTGGTAATTACCGCCCCATAAGCTTAACAAGTCTAGTCTGCAAAGCTATAGAGAGGATCATAATGGAGCTCATAAACAAAGATATAGGGGACTTGCAGACATTGGACCCGACCCAGTTTGGCTTTGTCAAGGGAAGATCATGCCTTTTGAACTTGGTCGACTTCTTGAAACAGTCACCAAGGCCATTGATGAGGGAAAGGCAGTCCATACAGCCTACCTTGACCTTGCAAAGGCTTTCGACACAATACCCCACTCAGGTATTGTAGAAAAACTTACCAGCTTAAATGTAAACCCATATGTCACAAGATGGGTTGCAAACTGGCTTAAGGACAGAACCCACAGGGTTAGAGTTGCTGGCGCTGTGTCAGACTCCAAGCCGGTCACAAGTGGTGTCCCACAGGGCTCGGTCCTTGGCCCCTATTGTTTGGCATCTACTTCTCAGAAGTACAGGCCAACATGGGAGGACTTTGGCTGACAAAGTTTGCAGACGACTGCAAACTGGGTGCCATAGTGGAAAGTGCATCGGACACGGATATCCTTCAGAAGGGACTCACAGAAACAGATAGCTGGTGCCAGAGCCATGGCCTGAAGTTAAACGCCAAAAATGTATAGTCATACCCTTCAGGAAAAACAAGGTAACCCCAAGCTACCATATAGGTGGCAATCCACTAAGCACAGAAGAGGTTATCAGGGACCTGGGGACCCAGGTTGACAGTGGCCTTTCTTTTGACACTCACGTTGCTAAAGTGGTTAGAAAGACCTTCTACATTGCCCACCTGATCATGAAGGGAATCACATCCAGATCTAGTGAGGTCATTGTTCCCCTGTACTCTTCACTTATCAGACCAATGATCGAGTACAATGCCCCATTCGGGATGTATCTCACCCGACATCTGCAGCAATTGGAGAGACCCCAAAAGTTCCTCACCAAAAGGATAAAGGGACTCCAAAATCTGTCATATGCTGCCAGATTGAAGAAACTCCAGCTCTATTCAGTCGCATACCGTCTGCTCAGAGGTGACATGTGCCTGACATACAAGGCCATGTCCAACCCGGAATTAATGGACATGCTCCACCTCAAAAATCCAAATCCACCAAAACCACTAGAGCAAGCGACTTAAACCTTAGCACGGATATAAATAGGATGTGCTGGAGGGATAGATTTATCACTCAGAGACTCCCTATGCTGTGGAATAAAATCCCGGTCCATGTGAGGCAGAGCACCTCGCTGACTCTGTTCAAGAGAAATCTAGACCTGTGGATGGGAGATCGTAGGTTTACCCCGGGAATCATCTCTGTGTCACTGCTGGACAGGGGCACAACAAACTAATGGGCACAGTATTTTTTCATATAAGGGGTGGCGTAAGCCACAAAAATTTGGGCTAGGCTTATAAATGCCTTAGGCAGATAGCCTAGTATAAACCTATGAACCTATGAACCTATAATATAATAAACAAAATAAATGAGATCTAAATTCATCAATGCATACTTAGAGATAGAACCCATGTAGTGAAGATGGCAGGTGTGTCCTCAGCAAACATGAAGGTGACAAGTTTTGTTCTTCTGGTGTCTCTGCTAGGACTTCTATTCAGCATCTGATTCATAGACCTCCAAGTTACAAATATGGATCTTTTGCAAACCAAGTTTGTGGGCATCTCTGTTACATAGAAGCTGCAACTGGAGCTCAGACATGTCAATTACTGGTGCTCAAAAAAATGGTTTAAAACTGAATGATAAAAAGTGCAATATTTGATTTGCTAAGCACTCCTTTCATATATCATATAGTGTAGAAAATACTTCCCTTAAAAATGAAAGCATAGTGAGAGCTCCTAGAACATTGGTAGATAATTAGGAGCTCTTTTTACATGGTACAGCTGATTGCAAATGGTATTTCATCTGAATTCAAGGAAGTTCTTACCTCTCTATGTTCTGCATTGATCTATGGTGATGATGTCCAATTGCTTGTCATGCCTATGAACGGAGACTGCAGTGGGTCCTACCTTAAAAAGATCACAGGGTTAAAAGACGAGATCTATCAGGAGAGGATTGAAGCACTGCTTCTTTATTTAGTGCCTTCTAGATTGATCTGTGCCTAGCCCTTCAAACAATTATGGGTCTAGTAGTTCAAGACCTCTTATAACAAATATTGGATTCAAGGATCTAAACTTACTTCAGCAAATAAGCAAAACACAGTGATTAGACAAATTTGCCATGCAGCACTTGCTATGTGAAACAAACATCCACTCCAAATTAAATAACATAACACACTTTCTTTATTCAAAAAGTTGTTAAACTACTGCCTGGGTATCCACAAATACACTGAAATATGACTGGTATGTTAGACTACTGACTGGGTAGCCACAAATACAAATACGCCAGTAGTCTAACATAGCAGTCATACAAGGGTATATTTGTGGATACCCAGCTAGTCATCTAACATACCAGTCATACAAGGGTGTATTTTTGGATACCCAGCTAGTTGTCTAACAGACCAGTCATGCAAGGGTGCATTTGTGGATACCCAGCCAGTAGTCTAACATACCAGTCATACAAGGGTGTATTTGTGGATACCCAGCCAGTAGTCTAACATACCAGTAATAAACTTACTTCAGCAAAGAAGCAAACCATGTTGAATAGACACATTTGTCATACAACATTCACTATGTGAAACAAACATCCACTCCAAATTAAGCAACATAACACACTTTCTTCATTCAAAAAGTTGTTAGACTATTGGCTGGGTATCCACAAATACACCCTTGTATGACTGGTATGTTAGACTACTGGCTGGGTATACACAAATACACTCTTGTATGACTGGCATGTTAAACTACTGGCTTGGTATCCACAAAATACACCCTTGTATGACTGGTATGTTAGACTACTGACTGGGTATCCACAAATACACCCTTGTATGACTGGTATGTTAGACTACTGGTTGGGTATCCAAAAATACACCCTTGTATGACTGGTATGTTAGACTACTGGCTTGGTATCCACAAATACACTCTTGCATGACTGATATGTTAGACTACTGGCTGGGTATCCACAAATACACCCTTGTATGGTTGTTATGTTAGACAACTGGCTGAGTATCCACAAATACACCCTTGTATGACTGGTATGTTGCTCTTTGAAAAAACAGGTAAGGTCAAAGGACAGGTACTGATAAGACACATGTCTCTCAACCTCTCAGTGCAAGAAATCTGGACAAAGGCTAAAACAATATTTGTGTTAGTATGTGTTTTATAAAGGATATGAAGTCTGAACCCCAAATGTATGTCATTATTTAGTAACTTCTATCCTCAGTGATTTGCCAAAAAAAACCCACAAATTTTATAAGGAACAGATCAAAATGTGAAGCAAAAATCTGGACTGTCTGCTGGACAGTTGAGATGTATACTAAGGCATAAAAAGACGAATGGGCCCAGCTGTCTTAAATATTCCTGAATTCTGTTATTCTAAAAGCCTCTGGACACCAATATTGAGTTTTACCTTAAAAGATATATCCTTTCATCTATGAAATCCCAGCATGGTGATTAAGGTCGGATTACAAATACTGAGAAAACTTTCTCCTTAGTCATTTTTAGAGTCATAAAAGTGAAGGCTAATATTAGCTGTTATTTGGAACTCAAACCCAAGACCTCCATCATACCATGGTGGTATCATTGCCACTGGACCAACAAGTGCCTCTGGAAAGATAGATATCAAGCTTCTTTTAAGAGCCTTATCTTTTCATCTAGAAACCCCCAAGCATGGGGATTAGGGATAAATTACAAATACACATACACACAAATTCAGAGAAAGCCCACTGTTTGAATCATAGAAGCCAAAGGAAACATAAAACAAGGTCTAATCTTCTTCAGTTGGAGTTAACTCAGGTGGTTATAAAAGATCCTGCAGCACCCATTGAAAAGACTAGTGGTCTTTTATTTAACAAATCTTATTTATAATATAAACTGAGTAAATAAAATATTTACATTATTTACAATATTATACATAAACCATTTACACTGACCTCATGTTCACTTTTTTTTACATTCAAAATACATTTTTATCTTACCCCACTCTACTTTCCACAACCAAATCTTATTTTTTTAAAATATCTGTTACATTTCATTTAGCATTATACATCATTTCTTTTTCTCTTTGGTTCCAAATAATCCACATAGCATTAAATATGTTTTACCAACCTTTTCAATAAACACTTTCCCTTGGATTTACAAAGCCCTGTAGAACATGCAGGATTAGTCTAAGAGCTATTTTCAGTAATATGGCCGAATATCCAGGAAAGCATAGGGCAGTGGCGTGCAAATGGGATTGGGGGGAAAATATTAAAATAAACTTAAAATAAGCATTCTAACTAAAATCAGTATTCTGCCATGCAAGTCAATGGCAGGCAGAAGACAACCTGGCCAGTGAGTAATGGTTACTAAGGGGGAGGCTCAGTGTGGGACATGTAACTATGCATTAGCAGGCAATGCTTTGCAAATGATGGAAAGGTTAGTGAATCCCAGATTTTCCCAGGGTGTGAGGCAGGTCCCAAGAGTGTAAGAGTAAAAATACTTGGGTACAAGACTAGGATATAGGTGACATCATGGGGGTGGGGGTGTCAGGCATACTGTAAGTGGATTGGAGACCTGTGGTTTGGGATTGCTCCTAGCTTGGCATAGCTAAGTTAGGGGTGTGTCTTAACCTGCCTAGCATGCTTTACAAAGTGTAAGCGGGTGTGCGTGCCGTGCACTGGGATTTACAGGAAGAAAAAGGAAGTCAAATCAGGAAAAAGCAGCTCTGTGCACATTTGAGCACTCTGTTTGCATGGCACGCACACGGGGCTTTAACATGGAGGCAATGAGAAGGGAAAACAGCAGTAGGAAGTTAATCAAGGAGAACTAGCTTAGCTGACAGGTAAAATATATCAGAATCAGCCAATTACACAGGCAACAGCCCAGCCCAGCACACCATTATAAACTATGCAAACACCTTTCCCCCTTGTTTTTCCCAAAAACTCTGTACCACCGGTGTATACAGATGGGGAAATTTTACAAAACGAAAGCAAGAGAAAAAATGTTAGGGGCTGCTTTTGCTATCATAAACCAGCATGTGCAAGAGGCTGAGGGTGGTGAGGATGTGAATGCTGCTGAGCAACCCACAGTGAGGAGACGGAGAAGAGTGTACAGACCCAGGTAACCAAGGGCTACATGAGCTGGAGAGAGTGGAGCGCTATAGGGTGGACAGGGACCTCCTGCAGCAAATTGTTGAGCTGTGCTAGCCACACCTGACACACAGAACTAACAGAGGGGAACCCATCCCAGTGGATACCAAGGTATATGTAGGCCTAAGAATACTAGCTACAGGTACCTTCCAAAGGCCAACTGGGGATATGATGGGGATTTCACAGGCATCAGCATCCAGGGTACTCCACCAGTTCCTGGATGTCATGTCAGCACATATCAGTGAGCACGTATATTTCCCCCATCACCCGTGAAGCGTTGGCCAGCAATATGCATCTCTTCCACCAAATAGCAGAATACCCTGAGGTAGTGGGTGCAATAGGCTGCACACGCATATGCATTAAAGCACCACCCGGTGAGCAAGGTAGGGTCTACATCAACCACAAGGGCTTCCCCTCCATCAACTGCCAGGTCATGTGCGATGCCCAGGGCATAATAATGAATGTTTGTGCTGGCTGCCCTGGAAGCTACCACGATTCCCACATCTGGCATCTGATGCAGCTGTACCAGACATTTGCCAATGGGGACATCCCACACGGTCACCTAGTGGGGGATGCTGGATATGCACTGGAGCTACGGCTGATGACACCCATCAGAAATGCACACACACCCGAACAAGAACTCCATAATGAGCCACACGCACAAACACAAATCATAAAAGAGAATGTGTTTGGGATGCTCAAGTCACAGTTCCGGTGCCTGGACACATCTGGTGGAGCCTTGCAGTACTCACCAACTACATGTACCCAAATTGTCCTTGTATGTGCCATGCTACACAATATGATCCTATGGAAATAGCTTCAGCAGGAACAGCATGGGGCAGGACCACCCCCCCCCCCACCAGTGCCAAGGCATGCACAGGCACAGAGTGACTCAGAGGACGAACAACCTAAGTCTGCCCCAGTAGGCAGAAGGAGGCATGCCCAGTATGCCCTGGCCTTGACAAAGAGGGAACGCATAGCGCCTGCACTGATACAATAGGGACCCGGGGAATGATACCTCTCTCCAACTCGCACATACAGTAAAAGGGATGCCAAACATAACACTACCTGTGCTGAACCATGTATAGGGAGTGTACTATGTGCATCTCACATAGGCAGGCCTGCAGCAACACCCTCAATACTAGGACACCCACAAGGTAAGTGACTCATACATGCCAGTTGGGGGGGCACATACCTAACAACAGTCACAGCCAGCAGGATAGGCATAGACAAACACAAACAAATGCTGTACTATGGCCTCTGAATGAGCCCCATGAGTAACTCCTATCCCAGGCCTACACAGACAGACTACAGCAGGCCAGTCAGTTGGATGTAAGTTGTAAAGGCTAGCAAGTCAGAAACTAATATGTAGGTAGTGAAAGCTAAGATCTGTAGTACACTGGTATGCCTCTAGCCAGCATGACAGGTAAGACTACAGACAGAAATGGTGTACCGGACATACCAGTACAGTCCTAGCAAATGTGTAAAAGTGTAAGGTGTGCCCCACTATCCTATGTACACTTAAAGTAACAGTCAGGTGTGCCCCCCCACCCCTGTGCAGAAATGTAGAAACAGTCAGATGTCCCCCCCTGCTATGCAGAAATGTAGCAACAGTCAATGCCAAATGACCGATGTATACCCTGCAGACATAGCATGCTACCTATAAGTGTACAATACAAAGGTCAGCACCACAGTACAACTACCTGAACTTGTTCCACACATGCAATATAGATGGCCATACTGGGCATGCTCACACACTTAGAGGAATGAAGGCAATGTCAGTCAACAACATAATGTAAGGCCATACTGGGCATGCTCACACACTTAAACACATGAAGGCCATGTCAGCAAACAACCAGTGGACCAGACATATCTGGCAGTTGCAGTTATTAGTACAGACACATGTCAGTATGCACCACTCCTGCCTTGCACACACAATGGATAGGAATTCAGACATATCTGTAAGGACAACACACTATAATAAGCCAAAGGTAGATGGACATAGATGTGTTGAAGAGGGCGACCATGACAAGGAGCCATCTGGGCCTGTCCCACCCAGCACACAGCCAAAAGGTCCTGAACACATGAGGTGCAGGTGTCACTCACTGCAGATACTAGTCATCAGTATCTGTCAGCATGACGGCGTGTTGCACGTGCCAGCTGTGTAACTTGACTGTACAAGGAAGTAGTCACCTAGTAGCTGTATACATGTACCTGTGGCATATGACCCCATGTGTGCCCACATGCAGCATGTTACCCCCTACATGAATGGGTTACGGCCCATGCACACACTGCCCTCCCCTTAGCAGTATCATGACAAGCCTGCTGAGGTCATCTAATGTGAAATACACCTTTGGGAGAGCTGTAGCTCAGTAATCCCCATGGCACGTTCCATAACTGTGTACTGCTGTAGTGATAAACTAGTCAGGCAGTAGTCCTAACCCCAGACTCGGCAACTGTGTGAGTGTGTGTTTGTGTGCATATCTCTCGCTCTCTGACTGTGCAGAGAGAAATGCTTTTTAGGCTACTCACACTGTACAGTTCATATACACAACTTTGGCAAGGCTGCTGATGTCACTCACCTAGAAATACACCTCTGGGGAAAATCATAGCCCAGTAACCTCTGTAGCATGACCTGTAACTGCGTACTGCTGTAGTGTGATAAAGTACTTAGATTGGTGTTCTAACTCCAGACCTGGCAACTGTGTGTGTGTGTGTGTGTGTGTGTGTGTGTGTGTGTGTGTGTGTCTGACTGAGTAGAGAGCAATGTTTTTTAGGCCACTCACAAACCGTACAATACATATACTCATCTTTGGCAAGGCTGCTGATGTCACTGACCTAGAAATACACCGCTGGGAAAATCATAGCCCAGTAATCTCTGTAGCGTGTCATGTAACTGCGTACTGCTACAGTGGGATAAAGTAGTTAGGTAGGTGTTCTAGCCCCAGACCTGGCAGCTGTGTGCTTATGTATGTGTCTGACTGAGTCAAGAGCAATCCTTTTTAGGCCACTCACACCCTGCATAATTCATATACCAACTTTGGCAAGACTGCTGATGTCACTCACCTAGAAATACACCTCTGGGGAAATCATAGCCCAGTAGTCTCCGTAGCATGTCCTGTAACTGTGTACTGCTGTAGTGTGATAAAATAATTAGGTAGGTGTTCTAACCCCAGACTTGGCAATTGTGTGTGTATGAATCTGTGTGTCTCCATCTGTTTATGACTGAGTGAAGAGCAATGCTTTTTAGGTCACACACACTCCTTAGAATTCATATACCCAACATTGGCAAGGCTGCTGATGTCACTCACCTAGAAATACACCTCTGGGAAAGTCATATCCCAGTAATGTCTGTAGCGCGTCCTGTAACTGTGTACTGCTGTAGTGTGATTTAGAGCTGTGGTAGGGTGCCATCACCACCCATGGCAGTTCTGGATGTTTTGTGTGTGTTTAAATGTCTTTGTATGGAGCAATGCATCATAGGTTACTTACTTGCAGTACAATTCAAATGCCCTACTTTGCCAACCCTGCTGATGTCATTCATTGTGAAATACAACTTTGGGGAGAAAGTTCCCTGTGGTGTGACCTATAAGTGCTCCATGCTGTAGTGTGATATACACCTTGCTCAGGGGTTCTATACCCACACATGACAGTTGTGGATGTTTTGTGTGTGTCGCACTATCTTTGTAGGGAACAATGCATTTTAGGCTAGTCACTCGCACTAAAGGTGAAATGCCCTACTTTGGTAATCATGCTGATGCCAGTCACTGTGAAATGCACCTTTAGGGAAAAAGTATGCCAATAATATCCATGGCACATACTATAACTGTGTAGTGCTGTTGTGTAATAAACTAGTTAGGTAGGGGTTCAACTCCCAGACATGACAGGTGTGTGTGTGTGTGTGTGTGTGTGTAACTTGTATCCTGTGTAGAGGTGAGTGTGTGACACATGTGGCCAATGTGGGGGGGGTTGCTCATTACTTTTATGGTGGCCCTACTATATATCACAATGTCAACCATACAGGGATAACAGATGTAAATTAGCTAGGAGGCTGGGGTGCAAAACCATACCCATACATGTGACATCAAGGCCAGCCAATCTAAATTAGCAACCCCACTATTAGCCAGAGCACACACTCAACCCATGTGTCATATGCACAAACATGCTTAGGCAACAGCCAATATGTGGTTAGTACACTACATATTGGCCACTAATAGTAACTATGCAGTGATAGAAGTGGGCTACAGAGGGCATGTCACAATGCCCTCTTTCCAATATGCATGTACATGCAGACAGTGCACCTCCACCATCTTCTCCAATGGATACCTACACCACCTGTGATGCCTTCACATGTGACTCACAACAGTCATACAATGCTTGACAACATGCCCTGTATGGACAGATGACACTGACATCAGGGAATGCTGTTGGCATGCTATCAATGTAGGTGAATGGTAAACCTGCTGACCATTACCAGTTCCTGCCACAGGTGGGCAAGACTGGCACATCTGATGATAATCTGTGTTCACAACATGGGCCAGACACCCCAGGTACAGTTCCACATGTCACAATACATGCATGTGAGAGGTTTTCACATCCGGGACACCATCCATGTCATAGAATAAGGAACACATACATGGCATGTGGTGTACAGCACTGGCCACATACAATAGTCACCCAGCTGACTGGGTGGGGGATGCAATACCCACCTGTGTGGGAAAATGCAATAACAACAGGCCTGAGCCACAATGCAGACCATTGTCATGTGGCCTGATGCCATGGTATACCCATTGCCTACCCTTTTACAGCCTGCTGGCACAGTTGACCTCCCCAAACCCATGTAGACATGCACAGATGCATGTCAGAACTGGCACCCTGTGTGTTTGTGTGTGTGTGTGTGTATGGCGTGTATGTCCACATCCACACTCACTACAACCCCCTAGGACATACTGAAGCATGCTGTCTGATGTCTGACATCTCCTCATACTCTTTGCCCATATGGCCTCCATATGACCTGCCTGGTGCATGTGATACCTGCACATTGATGTGTTGTGGCAATTCCACTACCAATGAGTTGCACTCCTGGCCCTGCCAAGTGTGTCAATGTGTGTGCGTCCATGTGTGATTGTGCCTGCATTGACACTGGCACCTGTTCATGCAGACAGGCACGTGTACGACACCTACCGTATATCTACCGTTTCCCTGTTGCAGATGTCACTCACCCTCACATATATGTTCTGAGTGCTCCACAGCAGGTAACCCATGTGGTGTATCCAATAACTACATCTAACTGTGCTAGCACTACATAGTTGTCGGGGGTTTGATACCCTGTGCTGGTTGGTGTGTGACACAAACATGCTTCAGTTTTACCCTCCAACCCCTCCCTGACATGTATCTGCCTCAGTCTGCCTACCCCACTCCCTCTCTGGTGAATATGGAGACCCACACCTGCCTTGCTTAGGCAGCAGCATGTGTATTTTACGTGATGCTCATGATAAGCTAATGACCTCTGCATGAATTGCAGCCCTCCCCTAGCTGATTGCATGTGGAACAGCTGTGGTAACAATCCCATAACCAATTGCATGGAAATACACTCCAATATCTAGGAACATCATGGTGGTGTTGGGCCTTTGCAGTCACTGTGAGCAGGAACTAGATTTGATATTTGGCAAACAGCATCCTGATAGATTGGGGATTTACCTCTAACAACATACACTTTGGAAATAGGGCACCCAACAGGAGGGGGATGTGTCTGACCTGACTACAGACTAAGTGCTGCTATATTGCATTTGGAGTAATGTTGGTTTAACAGTGTTTGTCTGGATATGCCTGTCATACATGTCGCAATACCTCCCATGTCAGTTCCATGTATATGAGAAATCCCCATCTGCAGGGCCATCTGCAGACTGGGCAGTGTTGTGCCTATGGTTTCATGTGTTAGCCACAATGCATCAATCTGTGGAATGCAGAAGGTAGTGTGAGGATTGCAGTTTGTAGATGGTGAAGGCCGTGACAGTTACTGACTTCATATCCCTCATAGAACATATGTTGTGACAAACCTTGTTAAATGGAAAATATATGAGGTTATCACAGCAACGTATCTATACTGGCCCTGTGTATGTGCTGTCAGCCACACCTCTGTCAAACTTTGTACATATGGCGTGCATGAAGTGGTGCATATGTGCTGTACACCATAAATACTGTCATCATATCTAATAACAAGCCAGTGAGATATCAGATTTCTACACGTCATGTACAGTAGTGGTTATATTTTTATGACATAAGCTGGACATTTTGTGGATGTTTGTACAGTACTGAGGTCTGTGTGGTGATGGTGAATGTCGGCAGGGTGTGTATTGTTAATATGTACTTCAGCTTGTGTACAGACTGTGGTAGATGTCATTGTTCTAGCTCCCCTTCTATCAGATGTTACATGCTGCCCCACTGTATGGCACTGTTTTGCTGTACATGTTTGTAGGGCCATACACACATATGTCCCATACCACAGACAGCCATCATAACAAACTGTGTAGCAGCCCAGTATACGTAGGGTCATCCTCTGAGTGGCACATATAAGGATGGTGTAGAACAGATAGTCCATATACTGTAATATTATGCTAGCTTACCATATGTGGCTGTGGCTGGGTTCACATTGGATGTGGTTATGCACTGTCACACAGGTGTATCTAACCCTGTGCTGTGACATGGCTGTTGAGCCTGCTATATATGCAGGTACATGTGCATTTCCCCATACGAGATGTAGGCCAGTGTTGAACCAGTCTGCCTGTAGCCTGCACAGTGCATTGTTACATACCTAGCAGCTTAGAGTACTTAACCAGTGGGATGTTATGTGCAGATACATGCCAGATGTACTGCTGATGGGCCTCCCTTAAATGTCATGTATGTCAAACAGAGCAGTGGGATGCTGTACAGATGTATGTCAATATCTAGTGGGCGGTATGTGTCCATGGTACCCCTGTACCAGCAGTCATTATGTGTCAGGCCAGACAGGAGTGTGTGAATCCAACACCTATGGTGCCAAATGTATACCAGTCGTTATGTGTTATACTCATCTACATGGCTGTCTATATTCATATTGTCAGGCCTGGTACACATGTGGTGCACTAAGGGCTTATGTGTATACCTCTGGACTGTACAGGGTGTGTCCGAATTTCCACATATTGTGGCCAGTATCTCTGCTGCACTCCACAGGGGCATTACATGCTAACAGCGGTACCTTACAATGATTTCCTTAGGATGTCTGTCAGCAGCCACTGGCACACATGTTATAAACAGATGTCAGCATCCACACACATGGTTTTTGTGAAGACAATCCCAAGGACAGTAGCAACAGTCTAGTAATATACCTGCTATACATACCTGTCAACCCCTTGCACTATGACTTTCGGACTGTAGGGGCTGGTATACGGCTACACTCCATGTCCAGGACATATGGTGGAAATATATGCACATATACTTATCCAGATATATATATATATATATATATATATATATATATATATATATAAAATTACATGTGTACTACATTGAATTACCACTGTCATGGCAACCACCCACTATAAATCCCTACCAACATGTGGGCATGGTCCCTTTACATTTCCTGTGTGGTGGACATCCATCCTGTGTGTGGGCATCAGTGATACAGGCAGCAGGTAGCAATACCCCTTACAGGAGAACCTGCACACTCAGAGTGGACACATATTTGTAGGAGGATCAGGAACTACAGACCGACTGTGGGTAGAGTTGTGTAATGCTTTGCATTGTACTGGTGTTACAGGGTGTGTGTGTACATACTAGTGTACTTTGGAATGCAGTCTGTCTGAATAGCTCACTACTCTGGTCCTAACCTCTTGCTGGACAGAGGTATACCTATCATGTGGTTCTGTGTCAGATTATTACACTGGCAGTGTTTGTGTTGCATGCTATCAGTTCATGGCTACATGGCTACATCCATGTCTATATATAACCTCAATTCCATGACTAAGGGTATGTTGTAGACTATCCTGTAACACCAGCACCTTGCTTAGTGTATGGCAACAGTGTTCCACATATGTGCCTGTGTTCCAGCCTCTGTCCCCCATCTACATACCAAGCTTTGCACATACGTCATGTTGTTGGGGGTTGTTCTGTAGTGGGCTGTGAGTATATCACACTGTCATTGCTGCCATTAGTCCACTGCTGTTGTATCCCCCACACATACAGTGGGGCTAGGGCCATATATGTGTGGGTGTCACCTACACAACACATGTGCGCCCGTATGCACTGCAGAGGCCAGTGTATGTAACAGTGGTTTATGGGCTTGTATTATTGAGTCTAGGTGGGGAGCACCATAAATGACCTAGGCTTTTACAAAATGTGGGGGTATCAGGGGTTAGCTGCCACAAGGTATGTGGATGCACAGTACCGTATACTCCACCTATATTGACATTAGTTATATGACTTGGGGTACTGAAAGCCTACTGCCTCCTGCCATACAGGCTTTTCTGTGTCTTATGCCTTGTTATGTACTGGGTACAACCCATTTGATCACTAAACATCTTTACCTCCTATGGAGTTTGTACAGAGTATAGATAGAGGCTGCTGAACTACACACGTGCAGTGCATACTGTTGATTGTGTGCTACCCTGTGGCCCAGTCTGTCTGCACTATTGTACATTCTGAAGGGCTTGGCCTGGACAATAACAGTTGTGAACCTTTCCAGACTACTGTATTAGTGTAACTGTTTCACAGTTGCAGTACTCCATTTATATGGTTGTCAGTATTTGAACATCTATATGATATGGCATATAGAACTGTTATAGTACACAATTAAAGGATTCCCATTTCTGCAAACCTGTGTGTGGTGTCTTTCCTATGACCTTTTCATGGGTATATGTTGCAGGCAACGATTGACATTAGTATGTGTCGCCCATACAGTGTCCAGTTGTTCAGGTGTTAACTGTAGACATAGTGGCTGTTCCATATTGTGTGCACCTCCTACACATGTATTTTACTGTACATATATCTCCGTGTGTATGTGTAGTCACATGTATATATATATATATATATATATATATATATATATATATATATATATATATATTGTATCTGCATATATGTGTCGGTGTATCTGTATCCTGGGGACGTTGATGGCTTCCACATATTACATGTCCTATGGGAAGCAGACTGTACTTGGTAGTGTATTGCAGGCCGCATGTGTTTGGCTGTGGGGGATGCCTATTCGTACAAGACATATAGTGTGTTGGACCTCTCAACCCCATTAACAGTGCATGTGGACATAGGTGTATTTGTTAATCTGCAATTGCTATCTACAGATTTATGGCCATATATACCTATATATATATATTTATCTGCTAACAGATATATAAGTATATGTGCATAGATAGTGATATATATGTATACAGAGTTAGTAAAACAACATATATATTTATATATTATGTATATCTATACATATATGGGTATGTTGTATCTGTTAAGGTTGCAATATAGTTACGCACGCAGACATCTAGATGCTGGTATACATTCTCTGTACTGTTGAATGACAGGACTGGCTGATATGTTTCTGAAACATTAAATATCTGTGTATCTGTCATGGCTTAGTGGTACATCACTTTGTCTAGGGTGTACAGGGTTCTTGTTTTGACCCTTGCAAGAGCTGTTTATTTTGTTGCTGGGCAGAACATGGCTCGTTGGATAGAGAGTGATTAAGGCACCTCAAAGCAGTTGTAAGCAGGTTTGCGTGGGTTTGTGCAGAGCTAAGCACTGCCTAGACAGGTTAAGCAATTTAGAAGCTAACTGAGTGTATGAAAACGTAACTGGAGGTTAGCAGTGCTTACCATCGCACAAACCCCTGCAAACCCGTGCAAACCCGCTTACAACTGCTTTAAAGTGTCTTACTCATTCTGTATCCAATAGGCTGTGTTCTGCCCAGCAACTAAATAAACAGCTTCTGTAAGGCTCAAAACCAGGACCCTGCACACCATACACAAAGTGATTTGCCACTAAGCCATGGCAGATATGCATAACTATGATGTTTTCACATACATATCATCCAGCCCAGGTATACAACACTACAGGGAATGCATTCTGCCATGTAGATGTATTTGTGTGTGTATGTATATTAATCTTTAAATGGATATAACATATTTATATATGTAGATATAGGTATAGAAATAGAAATATATATATATATATATATATATATATATATATATATATATATATATATATATATATATATATATATATATATATGCCAATAAATACATATATATATACATAGATACGCATTCATCTATAGATGTCCACATATATACAGCACTAGGAATACATAAATGTCAGCATATATATGGCTCACCTTTCAAAGGGAGAAATCCATGTGTCCAAAAGCTGGAAGGCCAAAAGTATGTTCTCAACATTGCACAATCTTGCAATACATGCATTGAATGTGCAATGAACGAATGTCACTATGCATTTGCTCATTGCAGATTAGGCAATTTGGTTGCGGATGGCACTATAGTGGGGATAGAGAATATTTGCCTAGCCCCACTGTAGTGCAAGCTAGGAGTTAGTATATCACAGTAGGGGGGTTGTGGGGGGCCCAGCCCCCCAGATGGGGGGGTGCAGGGGGGCATGCCCCCTGGCATTACGATATGTATTCCAACTTGCAGTGCAAAGGTGCCTTCAGAACTGCAGTGTTTTGAACTGTGGTGCAGTAAGAAATGACGGGTTAGTCCTTTTGATTTGTAGAAAGGGCCATTCGAAGGAATGATTTTCTCCCTGTCAAAGGCTAATACATATATATCAATATAGGTATATATGGACATATATCTGTAGAGGGAACTGGGAATGTAACCGCAACATATATGTCCACATGCACCATTGATGGGTTTGAGAGATCCATACAACATACATATGGCACAGATAGGTATTCCCCCCAGACATACACTTCTGGCCTGCAATACAATACCAACCTTAGCAGGTCCCATAAGCAGGACCCTGCATGACAAGGGCAGTACATGTTAACAGTACTCCATCCCACCTGTAGGATGTCAGGCTGACATTACTAACATATCATAAAGTACAGTCAAGTGACGTGTCATGCTTGGGGGAACGTCCTGGGCAGGTGCAGTAAGTAGCTGGGATCCCTCATACGATCCAATAGGCCTACACCTGACAATAGATTCACCAATGTTGGCAAGGATCATCACAAATCTACCATGTCAGCTGGGAACTACTACCCAGTAGCCTGATGACCCTGATCTGCAGGGATATGGAACATATCAACAATGAACCCATGGCCAATGTCACTGGTAATCTTAACACATAGGACCCTGCCAGTGTTGGACTTGTCAAAGGCAGGGAATACAACCTGAACCTGGTATATGTCCTTTACCCAATCATGACAGGTGTAGATGAGGGTTAGGAGGTGCACAATGCCTATGTAGATCATAGCAGGCTTTTGTACACCACCCCACATGTATGAATGTGTGTAGTTGTTAAGGGATCTACCTCCGTTCACAGAATATGTTTTCACCAGGACTGCTTGGCATATGCCAACATTCCACAGGTGCCATCCCATGGGCATACAGTCCTTCACACATCATAGATATGTTAATGCCCTCCTCCACACTGTTGAGGTGTGCAGCACTACTGGGGTTGCTATAACTCACTGGGTGTGGCTGTTGTGGACATAACCGTCATTATTGCAGTTACTGTTGCATCTATCCCCCCACATAGCTGTCTGGCTATCTGTAATACTGTACAATATATGCAATCAGGTTGTTAGTTGTTGTTTACACCATTCACAGTAGTTGATCGCCTCACACCCTCCTAAGGGTAGGGCTATGCCACAGGTATTGGCACACACATGTTACTTAGGTGAGGATTGCAGTAGAGTGGGGAGAGGGACATACACCCTGCTGTTAGCATGCTCAATGTCATCTACATTGGAGACTGCATATATAGCACTGTGTGGTTCTGCCTATCCTGTCTTGGTGGGATTACATATGCAACAGATGTGTTACCTGCACAGGGACATACCTCCATGTGTACAGTCTTGTACCTGTACTGCATCCAAACCAAAGGCACTGTGTGTTGTACCCAGCCATGGCATGTGTACCACTCACTACACTTATTGGTGTGCTCTGTAGAAGGCCTGCTGACACCACTACACCTATCAGCCATGTGGCACATGGACAAACACAACACAATCAGAATAGATACTGGTGACAACAATACAACATTGTTAATTACAGCTATGATGTATCATGGCTGCACAGCTACACCTTCCATGATATTAGCATTTCACTTTACTGCTGACAACATGCTATACATCATTCCATTGCTACACTGTTGCACAGTCACCCTGTGCATCAGCACCATGTTAGCCTGTCCCTGCATTCATGTTACGGATGTCAGGAAGTGGCACAGGTATCATCGTATGCACAGGGTGTGTTGCTGGTTTGCCAGAGGCCTAGGCTGAGCCATACAATTGACAACATGTGTGAGTGTGTGTGTGTGTGTGTGTGTGTGTGTGTGTGTGTGTGTGTGTGTGTGTGTGTGTGTGTGTGCACGTGTGTGTGTGTGAGGGGGCTGAGAACTGTTATGGGCCACTGGTGATGGGTGTGCAGGTATGTGGTTGCCCTAGGTTCGTTGTTTATGTGTGTGTGTCTGCATGCACACAGTTCCTCCATGTGGCTGCCCTATACAGGGAATTGTGAGACAGCTGCAGACTGTACCTGGCAGGGTTTGCAGTTCACCGTTTCCATCCACGGACACGGGACCTGTGCCTGGCAGGGGACCTGCAGGCAGTATCAGGTACAAAGCCAGACTGAGTACTGTCCCCCGAGTTTGACAGATGTCCACTGGATCCAGGCCCTCCTGGGACTGACCAGGGCCATGTGCACATGGTCTGCTATGACAGTCTGTGGACAGTCCCCCCACAGTGCTAGGGCTGGGGCTGGTACTGCCACTGTGGGAGCGGCTGTGATTGGTTGGACATCCACGGTGACCTGCAGCTGCTAGTGTTGCTGGCATATGTCCACGTAACCATCACAACCATCCTGCCCTGTCCTGATGCATGGACATGACATTGTGGATGAGATCCAATTTCTCACCCCACCGTCTAGCTATGACCTCGGTGTAATTACAGATGGCACCTGCTAGGTCACAGATGCTGTCAGTTACAGAGGTGTGATGAGCCCTCTGCACCCATAGACCCTGTCTGGTGTACTGTTCTATTCGTGTCTGTGCCTCCATGACAGTCTGGAACATGCATGTGTTTGAAATAGATGTGGCATGTCTGCTAGGGGCATGATGACCAGCAGTGCTCCGACAAGCACCCCTGAACATCTGCCTATGTGATATCCCACCAGACATCTGGCTATAGCTACTGTGTCCTGACACACATGCCATAGATACCACACTGTCCTGGCCAATGCCGACTGTAGGCTGTCCCTCAGCTAAGGCCAACGGTGATGATGTATGTAGAGGCAGTATGACGGTGTGCGTGGATGGGGTGGATACGTGTGGGTTGTAAATTGGTGGCCCAGTAGCAGACCCTGTTGACCCTTCCTGTGCTTCAACACACCTATCCTCATGGTCACTGTCTGTATCAGTAACATCAGATTCCCTGCGGGGAGACCCAGCCCTACCTCACCACCTGTGAGGTGAAAACAGGCAACAGACTGTAAGACCTGTACAACACCGCTAAACAGTAAACACACACACACACACACACACACACACACACACACACACACACACACACACACACACACACACACACATACACACTCACATACACACACACAAACATACATATGTGCAGACATGGACACACACACAGAAATACACACATGCAGTCAACATACATAGCAACCCATACACTCCACCAGACAGCACCTACAAACAGCTCCCACACCCCCATAACACACACAATAGCAGGCGATGGTGCAGTACAGTATCACACACAAACCTGTAATTACACACGTCAGCATTCAGGACATGTGGCACTCAACAGCATGCAGTGCAACTGTAGTCAATCCCTGTTACCAACATTATACATGGCTGTGATGCATGGCTTCTGTTTGTAGGTGATGGCCCTCCCCCTGGAACTCACTGAACCCATGTCCACAGCATTGCTGTGCATCTGTTCATCACCCTGGCATGTACTGAACACCATACCTCACACATGTACACACCATTGCAGGATATGTATCTGTGTCTCAGTTATGTTTCTGCTGCTGCTCACAGCCTCTGTGTATTTCTGGATCACATGTGGACACGTGTTTAGTGAATGCTTGATGTGTATTCACAGATGTCATCATCAGTGGTGCATGTATGAGTGATAGACTACCATTAGACTGACCACATTGAGATGGGATAGAGTTGATGGCAGTGGCCACAGCTGTGGCATTGTTAGAGGGTGGCTGCAATATTACAGTACAACAACAGCTGAAGTATGCAGTACTACAGATTATGCATTACTGCTTATCAGTACTACACAGCAACAGACCCTACATCTCAAATATGCATGATCTACCTGTACAGATGCATACACTACAGTAGTCTACTGATATGCCCTGGAAATTTACCTGCACGCTCCATGTCTGGTGTGTGTAGTACCCACCTCCATGACTGTATAGGTCTGTAGCTTTTATGGGTGGGCAGGTGCTACCAGGCTCATGAGCAGCTGCTCCACTCTGGTGAGGGGAGAATGGAGGTTTTACCCCCCCCCCACTGCAAGGTGGTCACCCCGCACGGCAGCGGCACGGCAATGTACTTGGTGGACCTGCTCATATGTACGGCTGTGCATCCCCATCTCATTCATCCTGCAGACCGCATCATTCCACATGGCTGTTCTCTCCTGCTGGTCCTGGCTTGTCCGTGAGAACAACAGCTGGTAGTTGTGGATGATGCTGGCGATTATAATCTCCTCCTCAGCGGCACTGTAGGTAGAATTCCTTGGGTGTGCCATACTCCCTGAAAGATATAATGATTAAAATATAATTGAGCAACTCATATGTCAAGTTTACCATAATACAATACACATATCAGTCTCCTGCCACCATATCAGCTCCAACATAATGTTCACACTACGCTAGTGGTATGTGTTCGGTATGTGTACCATTGGGTCATATATTGAATTGTACAACACTTTCTGCTATGTGTTTATAGACATGCTCCCTGTGGGGACACTAGAGTTGCTGGGCTGTTACAGGGTATTTCACCTGCATGTCATTGTTACTGCCATTATGTTTCCACATATGCATGTGGTAGGCCTGCTATGTGATTGCTACAGATCTGCCATTCTGTGATATTGGGGATATCTATGCATACTGCAGGACATGTTCTGGGATTGTGTGGACGATTACAGCCTACATATGTTCCATGACAGTTACACAGCAGTATGTGTAGGAGTTATTTGCCAGCAGGAACACCACTCCAACCTAATGTGCACATGTTACCAGTCCATATCACATCTGGGACCTGCTATGGAACCTTATTATCTACTGTTCCATCATTACCTTCATGTGGAACTACCTCAGGGGATGGTGGCCCCCCCTCCATGGAGCACACACAGACATGTGTCTGTCACCCAGTTAGGTTGAGAGTCTTGTACATAGGGAGCTCCACAGAGACATGGGGTATGAGCTACATCACGTGGAGGCATGCAGTACACATACACAAAGTTTGACATGCATGTCCCTCCTGCCCAGCACACAGCCCAGGCACCTTTATGTCCATGTAGATGCTGTCATGACTGTCCATGGGTGGGCACCATGTTCCTTTTGTTCCCATTTGTAGGCTCAATGGCCTCTACATTCCAAATGTAACTACCCATCCACAGTGTTTAACTACCACATGTGTTATATACCAGCTCTGTATGCTGTCTTGTTTGTCACCCAGCCAGACTTACATACCAATATGTGCCTTATACCCTTCACCAACATAGATATCCCACTGTCTCATACAATTAACATGGGTGACACACCGCACTCCACACTCCATCTTGCAGCCATGTACTGGTGTGTAGGTGTGTTGTGTATTGATGTGTGATATTCTCTCACACATGTCATGGCAGGGGACATGAATTGACATATATATATATATATATATATATACATATATATATCTATATATATAATATATATATATATATATATATATATATATATATGTTTTATATATATATATATATATATATATATATATATATATATATATATATATATATATATATATATATATATATATGTAGACATACACACACACACACACACACACACACACACACACACACACACACACACACACACACACACACACATATATATATATATATATATATATATATATATATATATATATATATATATCTGTTGTTGTATCTTTCGGCTTTTCCCGGTTAGGGGTCGCCACAGTGTAACTCCGGTCCGCTAATGATTGGTAGTACATTTTTAAGTACCGACTTGCCAGACGTGATGCACAACCTTCAACGAAGGTACGCCCATTCACGCATGTCTCCACACAGAAGACGCTTTAGCTGAGAATCGAACAGAACAACGTCTTACTGTGAGGCGACAATGCTACCGCAGCACCACCACTGTCTGAATGTATATATACATATATGTGCACATATGTGTAGATATAATTTTGTGTTGTTTATATACCTATATAAATGTATAACTGCCTGAGGTTCTGCACACATACACAGCTGTGTATAAGTATCACACATATATGTGTCTGTATGTGGGGTGCATACGAACATCTGGACCACACTCATGTACCCTCTTTACTTCACAGCTGAACTGTTCTGCCTTGCTGCAACACAGACAGGTGTCACATGTGAACACAAACTAACATTAGAGGGTTATATATGGTGACAAATTTTAGATAAGCATATTATACTGCTATGGCAGTTGGGCATGCTATGCTACACTTTAACATGACTGTCCAGCAGGTGGTGTGGTCTCTCACCCATGTGTCTATCATGGCAGTATTAATACCCCCACCAGCCATTTGCCACAGTAATTTACAGAACACAGATATCATGGGTCACATCTTTGCCATTCACTGCTAGTCTGCACATTTGACAGGTATGTCCCACTGCCCACAGGGACTGGCACTACTGTCCAGTGCAATTGTTGAGCAGAACATCATTACAGGAACAAGTACTGATGGCACATATACATCCTTTCACAATATACATCCTATTATTTTATGCAATATACTACATGCCAGTAAATACATATCTGTTTCACATACCTGTTATGTTGTTTCTGCTGTGACACAACCCTGAGCTTTGTGAACTTTCTTGAATTTTTCTCCTCTCTCTCTCTCTCTCTCTCTCTCAGTCTCTCCAGTAGAGTGATTGACCTGGTTTGAATAGATTGCAGCATGCTTTTGTTGGTATTGCACATGTTCACCAGTTGCTAATTGCATGCAGCCTTCTGTGTAGTACTTCAGGTAATCACTGCCATGACAACCCTGTACTATAAATTGCTGCCTTCTATGGTCATTGTCCCTTCACCTTTACAGTATGGATGACACCCTTCCTGTGTGTGGACATCAGTTTTACAGACAGCAGGTAGCAATACCTCTTACAGCAGAACCTGCAGACACAGGCCAAATCCATATTTGAGTAAGGTTCCAGACCTACAGACAGCATGAGTAGTGTTGTTGTGTGCAATTTATCTTGCTGTTCTTACAGGGTTGCTGTGTACATGGTACTTTTTCATGGAATGTTGTCTGTCTGCATAGCTCTCAACTGTGGGCCTATCTGTATGATACCAGGGGGATTGGCTGTTTGGTTTTGTCTGTGCACCACACGGGTATTGTCCCAGATATATCTGGGCATTCTGTCTGTTGAGTGCTATCAGTACATGGCTACATCCATTTGTATTTCAATGTTGTATCCCTGCATAAGGGTATGCTGCAATGAATCCTGTAACACCGACAATTTCCAGGGTGTATAACAGCAATAATGCAAATATGGCCCTGTATTCCTACCTCTGTCCTCCACATATATAGCAGTCATTGTCCTGCTGTGATACAGGAAGGGTTGTTAGGTAATGGCCTATCATAATTTACTGCTAGCATTACTGCTATCACCCCAGTCATGTCATGGACTCCCACACCAACTGTTGGGTCAAGTCCATATATATGGGGGCAACAGCTGGAGAGCACATATGTGCCCTTGTACATTCCAGAGGTAAGTGTGTGGTACATAGTGTTCCTTGCCCTTGTGCAGCCTTTTATGGGGGGAGGTTCTATGCCATTAACCAAGGCTATGGCACCTTTTCAGGGTTATAACCTGTTAAGACGAGGGTCATTCAGTGTGATAGTGAGATGTTAGGTTAAGCAATGTTATGTACAAAATACTGTGGCAACAACACAAGTGCTACTTTTCCCTCTAGGGCGTGACTACAGGGTATAATTGGAGGCTGCTGAACTACATCTGTAATTGTTGATTGTTATGTATCCTGAAGGCAAATCCTGTTTCTACTGTTTTACTTACTGAAGGCCTTGGCCTGGACAGCATTGCTTGCATCTACTGTTTTGTGTGGGCCTTGCATTCATGACTGATTACATATTTCAAATCTTATGTGGTGTCAGTACTGGCATACGTTATTGTATAGTACACAAATAAAGGTTATCTGTGTATGCATACCTGTGTGTCGTGTCATGTCCTTTGAATTGTGGGTGGGCATATGTTTAATGTCAGTATTCTCATTTGTGGGAATGGTTGCCACACAACACATTTCACAGGTGCCAGTTGAAGGGCTTGTGGCTGAGGGATATACTTTGCACCCAGTACTTCCACACTACTTCTACATATGTATGGCTACTGATACCTTTTGTGTGTGTATATGTGTATATACTTACATATATCTCATATGGCTATATCTATATATTTGTATCTATAGATATATACATCTGTATATATGTATGTATATATATATATATATATATATATATATATATATACATACATATGATCATATGGATGTATCTATATACAATTGATGTTATATGATTATTTGTAAGTCATACATTAATATAAATATCTACATATAGCTGTCTGTCTACATTTACAGATATATATCTGTCCATATGCCCATGCATGTTCGTCTCATATTTTGGCCTGTTCCTCATTCACTTGGCAATTGTCATGGATGATCGCAGCATTGAAGTCAGTAACTAGTGGCAACACTTTTGTGTTTCAGACTTCATCTCCTTCTACATATGTGTTCTAATACATATAACTGTGTAACTAGCAACATTGTAAGTGTATCAGAGCATTAGTTGACATATATCCCTATTTGAACCCACAGTGCGGCATACTTTGTCCAGACTTCTTGCATTAACAGGTTATGTGGTGTGAAAATAATACATTTCCTGTACTGTTCACTGATTGTGCTGCATGATATGTTTGTGAAAACTTCAGGTTTTGTATATCTGCCATGGTTTAGTGGTAAATCACTTTGTGTATGCAGTGCAGGGTCCTGGGTTTGAGTCTTGGAGAGGCAGTTTATTTTGTTGCTGGGCAGAACAAGGGGTGTTGGCTACAGAGTGATTAAGGCACTTTTAAGCAGTCGTAGGCGGGTTTGTGCGAGTTTATGTGATGGTAAGCACTGCCAACCTCCGCTTAAGTTTTCTTACAGTCAGCTTCAAATTTCTCAACCTGTATAGGCATAGCTTACCCCTGCGCAAACCTGCGCAAACCTACTTACTGCTGCTTAACAGTGCTTACCGCTGCTTACCCCCACACTAATTCCTTTAGAAGACAAACAAAAAGGGGTTGATAGGACAGTGGTGAAAAATGGGGCACAAAGAGGGAAAGACAGTAGGGAAAATAGCTAGACATGTGCAGGAAGGGTACAGGAAAGGTCCATAGCTGCCCATTTCTTCTACAGCAACAGCTGTCCATATACTCTATATTTGCAGGTCCATTTGGACCCTCAAACTCTGGGAGAGGTGTGAGAGCAACATATATTCATTGTGATGCTAATTAGACCAGATTATGTGTCCAGTGGACACGTGTGCGAAATGGACAGCTATGTATGGGACAAGATTTTTTGTGGGAACAGATTGCCCTTTTTCTTGTTTTTTTCAGGTGAGACTGGGATGTTGGGAAGGGGTAGTAGGTATATTTGGGGAGGTAGGTTGTGTAGGTTAACAGACAAGACACACAAGACACATATAGGGCCGGTATATGACACATGTGGGGGGTAAACACCTTGGATGGGGAGGGGTGTTTGGAAGTCGCAAGCCCATGATCCCCCAACTGGAAACAGTGGGACTGAGGTCCCCACCCATGGTCAGTCACCACTGCATCTTCACGGCCCAGAAGGTGGCTGTGCTGGGGGATGTGTAGGAGGGGTAGGCTCACCATCTAATAGCACCACTCAGCACTCAAGCTGGTGTAGCTGCTCTCGATACTCCAGCTCAAACTCCTTATGCACCACAGCCCAAACCTGTTGACAGGTGACAGGTTCTCCTCCGCACCCACTCCGATGAGGGGCAAGCCCCATCCCCTGCAGCGGTTCCACCCAAAGGTGGTGCAGTGCCCACGGAGCAGGAGGTCCCAGGCTGGGCCCCAGATGTGCTGGTGCCTGGTGCCATGGCCAGCTGAGGTAGTACAGGTGGGTCTGCTGGGACCGTCCTTCCCATACGAGCTGTGTTGTCACAGGTTTATGACAGATATGGGTTAGTAACAGTCAACATCATTCAGGGTTAGTTATAACAGCATGCACAGATATTCCCATTAACCCAACACACCAGATTTAACACAGCTGCAGAGCAAGCAGAACACATGCATATATGGAACAACAGTGGCCATTACAGGAACATGCAGGTTTCATTGATGGCAACAGGCCACAGGGTGTATTTTCACATGGCACATGCATAGAAACAAATGTGAATATTTATAAACAATTAGGACATATGTCCCAACAAAAGTTTGGAGTGTACACATCCCACTTGAGGATTGTCATTGGGTTATTATGCACATGTGGTAGGGGTGAGAGAGAGAGAATTCAATTAACAACTAATATATCCTTGTAGTTTTCACAACATTCTTAGTCAATGCAGTGGTCTTTCCCTTACATGCATTATTACACTACACAATGGCCTTATATTGTACACTGGTATGTTTATAAATTATTATGTATGTGACCTATGTCTTACATACAGGTGTGACAGGCTGCAGGTGTTAATGCAACATATGTTGAGAATTGCTGTCATACACTTTGGGTGAGATGCTAGAATGACAGGTTTGTTTCCATATACATTCTCTGACTATGTATACATTTGAATATCCATTATAATGTCATTGACAGCTGCCTACAATTCTTGGAACATCACACTGGATTTTCATTGGAACAGGTACCAAGCTGGTGATATGGGCAATTTATCTGGACATGCTGGACAGATTGGAATAGTTGTGGGGTATGAATATGCATACAATGTACAATTTGAACATTCTAGCAAATTCTGTACTGTTGGGTGTAAGTATGCATACAGCTTTCTATCTGAACATTGTATCAAAATCTGTACAGTTGTCTGGTATGATTATGCATACATCTTAGTAGCACTCCCAGGATTCAAACCCCTGCTGTGTGTGACAAAGTATTATAGCTAACATCACATTACACTGTGCTATCAGAGAGTTGATGTAAAGCTTTTGACTGTTTTCTAAGTCTCCATAACTTGTACAATATAACTGACCTTTTGGCACTTCCAACATTGTCATGCAGGACTGCATGTCCATTTTATCTGAATACCATGATGTGGGTGACACTGCTTAAGATACAACAGTACTATTTATAGTATGGAACAGATTGCCAACATATGAGAGAAGAGTAAACAGAAGCACTCCAGCATACCTTTATTCACAGACTATTACACATTTATTTCTACTGGTACAACACTTTCTAAGGCTCTTATATTTATTTGTTATGACAGTACATGCAGGCTGATTACTAACCTGCCTCATGACACAGCCTTTGCAGCCTAGCATCATGGACTTGCTGGTTTGCAGCCCACTCATCTGCAGCTGTCAGAGAAATGCAGTGATATTTAGCCATACCTATCCTTAGTATACACAATTATTTACTACTTAGTAGAATGAGTACTTACTCAGCCCTGGGGCATTGGGCATCTGCCTAGACTCCTGGATCCACTGTTCCAGTATATCCCCCCTACGCTGCTTCAGGTCAGCATGCTGGTGCCTGATCTGCTCACCAGTCTGGGGGATACCTGTGGCACTGGTGAGGTCACGGGCGAGACTGCCTCAGGGCTCTGTTTTATACTGCGAGCCCTGGTACTGGCCCTGCAGTAGTCTCTGATCATGGTGTTTTACCAGGAGCCATACCATGATTTTTGACTCCTGAATCCCACAGCTTTGCACTCGAAATTGAGTACCTTCACCCACACCAGCCATTCTGCCTGCAGTAGGAAGCTGCAACCAGTTATGGGTATTATTCCCACCTGTGGGGTTTAAATACGGCCATTTTCCTACACTTCCCTGTGATTGGTCAGTTTTGAAAAGGCTAAGCTATGGGCAGACCTGCTTATATGAGGTTGGCACTGCTTAAAGAGGTATATCACTAGGCAGATTGAATTGCCTTCCCTACACATTGCTTACACTTACTAACTTGAGCTGTGCTGTGGTTAGCATTGCTTAATAGTTAATTAGTACTATATTTGTCATTTGGCAATGATTTATTCTTCATTACAGGTTATATATATGTGTCTGGGATCCATGATTTATGTGTACATACACTGTAGGGGGACCTGGGGGCTTCTACACTTTATTACAATAACACCTCAAATCTATGCTTACTGCAGTACATCAGTTCACATATTTATGTTGTGTGGCAGGTTATCCAACATCACACTGTACATAGATCCAGTTCACATGTTTGGTTTGATTTTCCTGTGGTGAGGATTAGTTTGCTGATACCTCATACATATCGATTGCTATGATGGCTTGGTGGTTAACTACTGTGACTATAGTGTGCAGGATCCTGAGCTTGAGAATTGCAGAGGCAGTTTATTTTTTGCTAGGCAGAGCAAGGACCATTGAATACAGTGTGATTAAGGTACTTTTGAGCTGTAAGCGGGTTTGCACGGGGGTAAGCACTGCCTACACAAGTTAAGAAATTTAGAGGCTTACTGGGTGTGGACACTGTAACCAGAAATTAGCAGTGCTTACCTTCATACAAACCCAAGCACATGGCCTTAAATTCACTTACTAGTGCTGACATATGCTTACTACTGCTTCTTGCTGCTTAACCTGACTACTGCTTTATGCATAATGATACTGACACCTCACATATGCATTTCCTGCAGTACTCTAGGTCATATATGTATATATATATATATATATATATATATATATATATATATATATATGTATATGTTCTTTCGTGGCAGCAGTATTCCAGTTCATATATATATGTTATTCCATGGGTTATGCAATATACATATTACTCATAATGTGCTTTGCCATGGGAAATGGTATGTCTCAGTTACCTTCCTGTTTCCCCATCCTCCTTCCTCACTTACATCCATGGGGTGGTCGCATTAGAATGGGTCCATTCAACCCCGGAACACCTGGGCCCATAATGTCTTACCCATCATTCCCTCCACCCCCTCACTCCTCCACATCAATAATCCTTCCTACAAGTTCCATCCGAGTCTCATCATACCACAATGCCTTGCCCATTCTCCACTTCTCGGGACCCATCATGTAAGTTGTCTCACCCCATGGATCTTCAGGGTTCCCCCACATTCAGTCCACAAACATACATATCATTCTTTGCTTACCTGTAAGGCATGGTATGTTACCCCGAGGACTCTTTTTAGCAGAATATTTGGAGTCATCCTGCTAGGGCCAAATATGCATTTGTTTAAGATTAGACTTTGCAGGTTGGCACTGTTTCTCCCACTGGTAGTATCCTGCCAGTAGTCTGGGTAGCAGTGCTGTGCAATGCTTAGTGGTGCTTAATATTCGATTTGCATGATATTTGCCTTTTGGCATTGATGTCTTCTTCATTACATGTTATATATGCGCATTGTATCTTGATTCATGTGTATGTACGCTGTATGGGGTCCTGGGAACTTCAACACTTTATTGCAATAACACCTCACATCTGGCCTTATTGCATTACTCCAGTTCACATAATTATGTTATGTAGCAGGTTATACCACTTCACACTGTACACAGATTCAGTTCACATGTTTGGTTTGATTTTCCTGTGGTGAGAATTAGTTTGCTGATACCTCATGCATATCTATTGCTATAATCGCTTAGTGGTTAACTACTGTGACTATAGTGTACAGGGTCCTGAGTTTGAGCCTTGCAGAGTTGCTGGGCAGAACATGGACCATTGGATCCAGAGTGATTAAGACACTTTAAAGCAGTTGTAAGTGGGTATGCATGGGTTTGCGCAATGGTAATCACTGCTAACCTCCGGTTACACTTTCTTACACTCAGTTAGCTTCTACTTTGCTTAATCTGTGTAGGCAATGCTTCCCCCCACGCAAACGCACATAGACACACTTACTACTGCTTATTTGTGCTTAAACCTGCTTACTAGTGCCTTATTCATTATGACACTGACACTCCACATGTGCATTTCATGCCGTACTCCAATTCACATTTAAATGTTATTATGTAGGTTATACGGCAAAAAGATGTAAATATATGTTCATATACAGTTTTCACATGGAAAATGATATGTGCTGCAGTGGGACTCAAACCAGGAATGCCTGTTTGTTAGGCGGATGCTCTAACCACTACACTATTGCTGTGTTTCTTCATTTGCATATATATTCCTTGTTATCCTTTTCAGCCTTTTCAGCTGCTTTAACCATAGCTAAGCGATGGGCAAACCCGTGCAACTATGGTTAGCTGTACTCAGGGTTTTAAAAAAAATAAATACAAGGGTTTCTTCATTTTATTTCAATGTACTGTTGCTGTTGAACACTAGGGGACTGTTGGTGGGGATATGGGGACACCTATGAGCAGTTTTGCTCATTTATTTACACTTTCTTGTGTTCTAATTTGCAGGGGCGTGTTTATTCTGAGAGCTCTCCTCTCAGACACACCCCCTGCCCTTGTCCATGGTCAGTATAGGATTTGGAGCTTAGGTAGTGCGCCTTCATTAATATGCATGGCGTGCTGCTGTCCTCTTCTTAAACTGACTCTTACTTGTAGGACTAGTTTAGTTCTGTATGGCAGATTAGTAAATCCGGGGGTCTATCTTTATAAAAACATATTCTATCATATCCATATTAATAGTTTTGTTTCCCTTATTTCATCTAAATAATGATTCTCATCTAACTTAGACCATAATGTATCAATTCTTGCACAGTTTAAAAAGGCATGTTCAGTAGTTTCTTCTTTATGACAATAATTACATATTCCTTCACTTTTTTATATGGCATGTTTGCTTTGACCTGTAATTTCCTTATCGCCCATGTCCATAAAAAATCCAGACATTCTACTCCCTTTTTTAGTCTATCATTTCTTGCTTTTATAGCCTTGATTTTCACTTCCTCCAATTCTTTCCATTGATATACATAAAAAATATTCGCCATTACTTTCTTGTATCATTTTTTCTTTCATCTTCTAACTCTTCTGTATTTATTTTCCACATTACAATTTTCTCTTGATAAGCTTTCATTTCTTCATTTAGATACTCTTTTACAACTTTTCATGATATTCCATCTTTTTTTATTTGTTTTCTATTCATATAATTGAATTACTATTTTTTTCTTTTAACCGTTTAGATATTTTATATAGATGTAACAAAACTGCTAATACCACTGGATTTATAAGTCCTCTTTTGCTACATACAGCACTCCTTCTCTTTACAGGTTTAAGATGAGATCCCCATAACAACAAGAAGAAGAACTTTTTCAATTGACAAAAGCATACTAAACACACTAGCTATATATTAAATATTTCCTAATACAACAGAGTTAAGCAATTAAACTTTTTTTCTTGAAAGAAAGTTTAAAAGACCTCCAAAAGAAGCATGCACTTTTGATTTTTTTCATAGTGTTTCCCCATTGTTGTAATACTGGACCATTTTTTTAAAAATGTAATACCTAATAACTTTATTTCTTGAGAGCTGAATTCAGTATGTTTAATCATACCTTCATGCCTTAAACCTTCCGTTTTTTTTCTATGTCAAACACATACCGATTTTATCTAAGCACAAATTCAACTTGCTTATAACTTCTTCCATTCAAATGCTTAGCAACTAGAATGAGATCATCTGCATATTGTGACATTATACGTATAGCAATACCTTTATTTGTTCTATATCTAACATTACCATCTGCTGAGTTAATGTAACTAGCTATTGCATTCATAACTAGTGAAACTATACTACTAAAAGGACATCCGTGCCTTATTCCTCTTTTAATACTTATTTCTTCACTCAACCATCCATTACTCAAAACCTAATTTTGTTCAGTGTGTATGCTTTAGTGCAGACTCTTACTTTTGTACTTAAATTATAAACTATGAATACATCCCATAGCACATTATGCTGAATAATGTCAGAAGCTTTGCTTAGATCTCCTACCATATTTAAAGTCTTTTTTTGCCTATTTAGTATGTCATCTACAATTTCTCGAAAAAATATTAATAATTCTTGACAACCCTTTCCTTTAACACTATATACTGAATTTAATGGAATATTCATAAGTTTTGATTCCATTTTTTTCTGAGTATTTTCATAAAGATTTTATAATCAGTATTATTCAGTATTATTCACAACAACAGGCCTCCAATTTCTTATATATTTTCTCTTGCCTTTTTTTTCTATACAAATTTTAAAAATTTTCCACATAATTCCATATATTTAAATCCTTCATTAAACCACTCATTTAATACTTTTATGACACACCTCTTTCACTTACTGTCATGTTGTTATGCATTTGATATTCTAAGCCATCCAGACCTGCTGCAATATGTATATTTATATCTCCATCTTTAGCGTCCTTTTCCCAATATACCCAGCATCCCTTCTCAGCACATGTCCAAACCAAAGCAATCTTGTCTCTCTGGCTTTGTCTCCAAACCATCCAACCTGAGCTGACTCTGTAATATACTGATTCCTAATCCTGTCCATCCTCAGCATAGCCAGTGCAAATCTTAACATCTTTAACTCTGCCACCTCCAGCTCTGACTCCTGCCTTTTTGTCAATGCCACCATCTTCAACCTATATAACATAGCTGGTCTCACTACCCTCTTGTAGGCCTTCCCTTTCACTCTTACTGGCACCTGTCTGTCACAAATCACTGCCGACAGTCTTCTCCACCCATTCCACCCTGCCTGTACTCTCTTCTTCACCTCTCTTCCACACTCACCATTACTCTGAACTGTTGATTCCAAGCATTTAAATTCATCCACCTTCACCAGCTCTACTCCCTGCATCCTCACCAATTCTCTATCCTCTTTCTCATTCACACATATATATTCTGTCTTAGTCCCACTGACCTTCATTCTTCTCCTCTCTAGAGCATATCCCCATCTCTCCAGGGTTTCCACAACCTGTTCCCTACTCTCACTTCAGATCACATCACCGGCAAACATCATAATCCATGGGGACTCCTGTCTAATCTCGTCTGTTAACCTGTCCATCACCATTGCAAATACAAAAGGGCTCAGAGCTGATCATTAATGTAATCCCACCTCCATCTTAAATGCATCCGTCACTCCTACTGCAGACCTCACCACTGTCACACTACCCTCATACATATCCTGTACCAGTCTTACATACCTCTCTGCTACTCCTCATACAATACCACAACTCCTCTCTAGGCAACTTGTCATATGTTTACTCTAAGTCCACAAAGACACAAATGCAACTCCTTCTGACCTTCTCTATACTTCTCCATCAACACTGTCAGAGCAAACATTGCATCTGTATTGCTCTTTCCCGGCATGAAACCATATTGCTGCTCATTAATCATCACCTGCCTTCTTAACCTAGCTTCTACTACTCTTTCCCATGCTGTGACTGATCAGTTTTATCCTTCTGTAGTTACTACAGCTCTGCACATCACCCTTATTCCTGGTACCAAAACACTTCTTCTCCACTCCTCAGACATATTCTCACTTTCTAAGATTTCATTAAACAATCTGGTTAAAAACTCCACTGCCATCTCTCCTAAACACTTCCATGCTTCCATAGGTATGTCATCTGAACCTTTCCATTCTTCATCCTCTTCATAGCTGTCCTTACTTCCTCCACTGCACTTCCTGATTCACTATCCCCACATCATCCAACCTTCTCTACCTCTCATTCTCTTCATTCATCAGCCCCTCAAAATACCCTTTCCATCTGCTCAACACACTCTCTTTGTTTATGAGTACATTTCCCTCATTATCTTTTATCATCCTTACCTGCTGCACATCTTTCCCAGCTCAGTCCCTCTGTTTAGCCAATTGGTACAGGTCTTTTTCTCCCTCCTTTGTGTCCAACCTTTCATACAACTCTCCATATGCCTTATCTTTAGCCTTCACCTCCTCTCTCTTTGCCATACACCTTATCTCCTTATACTCCTGTCTACTTTCTTCAT
The DNA here is from genome assembly GCF_019279795.1 of Protopterus annectens. NCBI lineage: Eukaryota > Metazoa > Chordata > Ceratodontiformes > Protopteridae > Protopterus > Protopterus annectens. The sequence goes on from NC_056744.1 coordinate 1,326,010,219, forward strand.
CTCTCTGACAATCTCACTTCTTGTTCACCAACCTCTTTCTCTGTATACTCTCCTGTACTTCCTTGTTCCACCACCACCAGGTCTCCTTGTCCTCCTTCCTCTGTCCAGATGTCAGACCAAGCACCTTTATAGCTGTCTCCCTTACCAGCTCTGCTGTAGCTATCAAGCTATTTGGTAACTCTTCACTGCCACCCAATGCCTGTCTTCACTTTTCCATGAACTCTGCCTCACAGATCATCCTTTTTCAACTTCCATTTGATCCTTGGCACTGCCATTACACTCCTCCTCTTCCTAATCACCAGTGTCATCTTGCAGACCACTATCCTATGCTGCCTAACTATGCTTTCCCCATCACCACTTTACAATCTCCAATCTCCTTCAAACTGGTCCTCCTGCATAGGATATAATTCACCTGTTTGTATCTTCCTCCGCTCTTGTATGTCACCCTATGCTCCTCCCTCTTCTTAAAATATGTATTCACCACAGCCATGTCCTTCTTTTTCAAAAAATCCACTACAATCTGACCTTCTGCATTCCTCTCCTTAACACCATACCTACCCATCACTTCCTCATCCTGTCTGTTCCCTTCACCAACATGCTCATTGAAATCCGCTCCAATCACCACTCTCTCACCTTTAGGTTAACTCAAAACCACTTCATCCAACTCACTACAAAATTTTTCTCTCTCATCCATCACACACCCAATTTGTGGAACATATGCACTAACAACATTCATCATCAGACTATCAATTTCTAGCTTCATAAACATCACTCCATCAGACACTGTTTTCACCTCCAAACACTTTTGGCATACTGTTCGTTCAGGTTAACCCCTGCCCCATTTCTCTTCCCAACCACACCATGATAGAACAATTTGAACTCACTTCCAGTACACCTGGCCTTACTCCCCTTCCATCTGGTCTCTTGCAAACACAGTATATCAGTCTTCCTTCTCCCCATCATATCAGCTAGCTCTCTCCCTATACCAGTCATACTACCAACATTCAATGTTCCTACCCTCACTACCACACTCCTAACCTTCCTCATCTCTTCCTGCCTTTGGGCATGTCTTCACCCTCTTCTTCTCCTTTGTTCTTCAATAGTAATGTCTTTCAGCTTATCCCAGTTAGGGGTTGCCACAGCGGTGCTTTGGTCCGCTAATGATTGGCAGTGGATTTTTACGGTGCAGAGTTGCCAGCCCGATGCCCAACCTTCAAAGAAGGCACACCCATTCACGTATGCACCTACCTGCATGTCTTTAACATCACTCATCTGTGGGGAGGGCATGCAGACTCCACACAGAAGGCGCTCCAGCCAAGAATAATGTCTTTAAATAAATGTTTTATATATTCTATAACAATATATATTATATCTCTTTGGTCTTTCTGTACTATTCCTTTTTTGTCTTTTAATTTTATCATTATACTAATTCCTTAACTATGTTATTTAAATAAGGAGACATCTCTTCTTTTTTTACCTTATAGGAATTATCTTTGTTTATATAACAGATTTTTTTACATTTTTTTCATGATTCATAGCATTGGTGGTATAGTGATGAGCATTTCTACCTTCCAAGCAGTTGACCTGGGTTTGATTCCCAGCCAGTGTTAGAAGTCTGTACACTTAAACACTTATTTTGATTCCACTGCAAAGAGACAAAGATATGGTGCTTGTTTCCTGTCTGTATAAAAGGATGCACAAATGTGTTTCCCCATGCTTGCATATAAGCAAACTTCTCTGGTTTAAAATACTGTATAGGAAAAGCTCTCCATATTTTCCCACTGTTCGCAGCTGCTTGAAAAGATGCCAGTTTGCACAGAGGGTGGCATCACTGCAGATTATCTAATAGTATACTACTGAACACTCTCACTTTGACCATTAAGTGACTCTCCCTTACTCCTTCCAGTCTAGAAATTGTGTTTCCTTGCCTTGCATAACAAGGGCTAGATTCAGATTGGCTGAATCTAGACTGTTTGGTATCACTGTGCTCTTAAACCATCCATCTTAAATTAAGATGGCCTCTCTGAACCCTTGTGGCAGAAGTGTGTAGCTCAGGACATATGTGATTTGGCAATTGCTGGAAAAAGGCTCAGTTTGGGGATTTCCCATTGCTAGCTGTGTTCAAACTGTTTATGTTTACCTGTATACAAGCCTCACATTTGTGTGGGTTTATGCTCAGAGTACCAGAGCTGCTCAACATTTGGAAACTTTAGCCAGAGGCTGGAATGCACCTGCACTGAAATCCAAGGCATCCACTGAAAAAAATGAAAAATAAGAATATTTTAAGCCAGCACTGCACTTTGTTAACTGTATTTAATTGAATTACTGCTTCATTTTTGCTGTTTGTAAGTCCAGCTAGCCCACCTCCTTCCCAAATACCACATTCACAAAAATCATGCCACAATGCACAGGCAGTTTCCCATCATTTCTCCTGCCAGCTTGATTGATATGGGCATCTTGAAGCAATGTAGCAATTGCTTCATGTATACTGACAACCATTTACTCCTAAAGCAAGCTAACACCCTATGTGAGAGATGCAAATACAGTGTGGAAATGGAGTAAATTATCTTACATAAAAACAGACCAGGCATCAAACAGGTTGTCAGCACACATGCTTCACCTCTCACACAAACCTCAACTCTCACATAAAATAAGGTCACAACACAAACTCACATAGACAGAGGTATTTACTAAAAGCCTACCAAAAGAACAGAGACCTCCCAAATGCACATCACCCACACTCAGCACTAAGAAAAAAGAAACCACTACACATATCAACATACACACCCGTGTCTCAACAAATAAGCCCCTAAGGCAAAACACATCAAATGTCTTGGTCATAGGTGACTTCATAGTGAGATGCAGATGTCTCCTTCACCAGACTGGACAAGGAGAAGGTCACAATCAGGTGCCTATCAGGTGCTAGGATCGGAGAAATCATGTGTGCACTCAAGTGACTCAACAACAAATACTGTTATGACTCTGTCATTGTCCATATTAGAATTAATAATTTGAGATGTACCTCTCTGAACTATATGAAGAGAAACATGACAGAACTCTCTGATTATGTGTGCCAGGCAGGTATGTTCCTAGCCCTAAACAGTATCCTACCCTCACCCAGGAGGATGCCATAGTATAAACAAAACATGATTCACTTCAACAATTGGCTCAGCTTCTGGTGTTAGTCCAGGGGGATCCTGTATCTGTCAGACCCAGAGAATATGGTAACAGTCCTTGTTACTTTGCTAGAGATGATCTGAACCTGTCACCCCTAGGCATTAGGATACTGGCAGAGGCTTTTGCCTCCCTGATAGTGCCTTTTTAGGCAATGCAACACACCAAATTTTCCAATGTAACAACATTTAACTGAAACAAACTCAGGGTCATGCTGCTTAATGCTAGGAGTTTAAACATGAAATTGCACTCCTTGGAAGCACTCCTCACCTTAGAGAATGCTGATGTCTGTGCAGTTACCATGACATGGTTCCAGAATGCTGAGAGCACACCAGTCATGCAAGGCTACAATACCTTCCACATGTTCAGACCTCAAAATGAGCATGAAGAAGGCAAAGGTGGAGGTGCAGCCATCTTCATTAAAACCAAATACACTTTGAGACTGGTCAAACAGCATTACTCTCTTGAACTACTCCATGTCCAATTAACTATTGGGAAAGTACCATAACACATCATTGCTAGCTATAGATCCCCCACCATGAACCAGGATAAACACACTGCCTACCTCAATTTACTGGAATCCCTCACTATACAGCCCAACACCTAAGTCATGGGAGATTTCAGGTTCCTATCGTGTGATAGAAAATTGTAAATGACGAACGCATATTGAGTGAACCCGATTGGTCGAAGCGTCGAGTGCGTGACATGACAATCGCTGTAGGAAATATTTTCCCTTTACTTCAATGCAGTACGATCTCAGAGTAGGAATATTTAAGTAGCGGGGGTGTGGGGGGTGCAGCATTTAGGTAAGTATAGTTTTTTTTATTTTTACTTTTTTATTATATTTTCAAAATTTCAAACATCTCTCATATGGTGTCGACCATATGGTGTTCGATGTTTGAAACTTTCGAAAATATAATATAGACCCAAAATTTCAACTATCCTTCCATAGACTGAGGGACATACATAAACAAATACATGCTCACCTAGAGGTTACTGGACTTTAACACAAATGCCCTGGAACAAATAAGCCTGCATCCACACTAGGGGCTCTAATGTTCTGGACATAGTAATCACCAACATGGGGGATCACTGTATTTTTGCATGCACGATGCCCTCACTGGTTAGGTCATACCACAAATCAATCTCATTTGAAGTAACTACTGGAAATGACACCCTCACAGGTACAGAAGTTATTAAAAACTTTACCAAAGCTAACTACAGCCTACTAAACAATGGTGTAAAAAGCTTCATCCCACCTGCAATCACAGACATCAATAATCTCTATGCAGAAGTGTACACAAGTGACTGCATAACCTCTGCTGTACCTGACTGGATCAAAACCAGGTTTTTTCATAAAGACAATCCATTGTGGTGGACTTCAAGGATAAACAGATTATATAGCAAGATGAAAAAACAGTTGTCCAAAAGCAAGAGGGATAGCACTCTGCCGAGGAATCGTTCCCCTGAGCCTAAACAAGAAAATCAGTAATATTGTAAGTTCTTCTAAAGCAAATTACAAAACTAAAATTGCATCCCTAGCCAAGGATAATCATAAGGCATACTTTAACTACATCAGAAGTCTAAAATGGAATGCCCAGCTATGTGCAGAAATAGTTGTAGATGGCATCACTCATACTACACTGGAAGATATCACCAACCTGCTAGCTAACAGATTCAGTGCAAACTTCACCCCCATCCCCATCTACCATATCCCAAAGCATACCTGACATCAGTCCTCAGCCTAGTATTGCTATTGAACAGGTAATCTCTGCAATCACCAAGGCCAAAAATATGGCCTCAGTGGGACCAGATAATATCCCAGGTTGTTTACTAAACAATCTAAAACAAGTCCTAGTGGACCCACGTGGCATTCTTTTTAACATACATTGAGAACTGGTTATGCTCCTGCAGTATGGAGAACAGCAACAGTAATCACCCTGCACAAAGGAGGGCCAACAACTGCCCCTGGGAATTACAGACCTATAAGTCTAACCAGCCTCATCTGTAAGGCCATGAAAAGAATTATCATGGACCTTACCAACAAGAATATAGGTGACCTCCAAACACTGGCCCCAACCCAGTTTGGCTTTGCTAAGGGTAGATCATTCTTATTAAACCTGGTGGACTTCTTTAAGAATGTCATCAAACCCATGGACACATAGCCTATCTTGACCTTGCCAAGGCTTTTGACACAATTCCTCACTCTGGCATCATTGAGAAACTCTTCCAGATAGAGATTAACCCTTATGTTACTAGATGGGTAGCCAATTTACTGACTGACATAACATACACTGTCAAAATTGTTGATTCCACCTCCACCAGTAGACCTGTCACAAGTGAAGTACCACAGGGGTCTGTGCTGAGCCCCTTAATGTTTGGCATCTATTTCTCAGAAGTTCAGGCCAAAGTAGACAGTCTTGTCTCACCAAATTTGCTGATAATTTCAAACTGTGTGCAATCATTGAGTCCCCAAAAATGTCAACATATTACAAGAAGGGCTAAGACAAACAAATGACTGGTGCCAAAGTCACGGTCTAAAACTAAATGCATAAAAGGCATTATTATTCCCTTTAGCAAAATGGAATTCCCTACAAATTACAATATTGACAGTACACACCTGAGTTCCAACCCAGTAGTGCAAGATTTGGGAATACAGGTTGATAGCAATCTGAACTTTGACCATTAAGTTTCCACAGTGGTAAGAAAAGCCTTCTACATAGTGCACCTCATAAGCAAGGGCATAGCATTCAGGTCAAGGGATGTCACTGGACACGACCCTCATCAGACCACTAATAGAATATAGTGCACCTTTTTGCATGTACCGCACCAGACACCTGCAGCAGGTGGAGAGACCTCTGAGGTTTCTCACTAAGAAAATACAGGGACTCCAAACCATGACCTACAATGACAGGCTGAAAGCCCTGTCAATTTTCTATGTATCTTACAGGCTGTTGAGGGGCCACTTGTACCTGGCCTATAGGGCAATTTCCAACCCTGCCCTAATGGAAATGATGCAATCTGCAAGTCAAATGGCACAAGAGTCACTTGCTCTAGGGATTTCAACTTAGCTTGTGATATTAACAGAACATGCTGGAGAGACAGCTATGTCTCCTAGAGACTGTAGCTTACCTGGAATAGACATCCTATTCACATAAAACAGAGCTCCTCACTTACCTTATTCAAACACAACCTAGATAATTGGACAGGAGACCACAAATTCATCCCTGGGGTGGCACCCATGGCCCTCATGGATGGGGTAGCTGGTGTTGATCATAGACCTGCTCTGTTCATACATTTGTTCTACGAACTATCCAAGAAGAACAAATGGGTATACTTAGGATTAACATGGCTAGGCTTTTAAAGGCTCAAGGGCCAATAGCTATGCAACTTCCTATGAACTTATGAACCTATATCTCGTGTTCTTTCTTAAAATATTCATTTTCATTCCTTTTTAAATTTTTATGAAGTTTTTCACTTAACTTACTATTTAACTTGCCATTCTTGATAAGATTTTTTATATTGTTTTTTAAATTATATCCACCATTCAGAGCAATTTTTATAGATCTGTTGCATACTTATGTGATCTTTCCATAATTCTAACTTTCTTGTTTCACCCTCACCTACTCACTCTACTTCATTAATTATCTTTAAGTCTTTTCTTATCTTAACATTACTAGCTTAGTCTCTGAATTCTATCCAGCTTTATGGTCTGAAAAACCTGTGTATAATGTGCATTCATTATTTTTTATTTCACATCCTTCCAAAAGAAAAATATAGCATATATATGTACTATATAATCCTCTACTATATGTCCATGAATTGTTCTTCCATATTCTTAACTTCCCATATGTCATAATTTCTATAATTTTTACATTACATTTGTTTCTCAAGTTACAACTGAAGCCTCCTACTATAATAACTTCCATATTAATAGCAATGTGATGTTACATATCCACATAATGCAATTATTCTATAGACTTTATCCCTCTGTGTAACATCAAAAGCTGTGATCCTACCCATTAAAATTATTGTAATATCAAGCACCTTAACTGTCTTATTTCATAAGTATTGCTATTCCTGAACATACATCTTGTCTTAAATTCTAGTACATCACATTATCCTGCAGACATTCTGTTTGAAATTGTTCTTCACTATCTTAGTTTTTATACCTGTCTATAATAAATAGTCTTCTAACTATGCTCTTAAAACTGTTATCATTCAATGATAATATCCTGCAATTACCATTATTTATATTTAGGGAAATGCATTTAATGTAGTCATTTTTCTTTTTCTCTCTCTCAGTCTTTTACCTGTAGAATTTTTTATTTTTTCCTTTTGATTTTTTTACTATATTCCAAGTAATATATTCATCACTAGCTTTAGTACCTTCTTTTACATTTAATTCTTGATTTTGTTGTGTCATATTTTTATCATTTTTTGACTTTCTTCTGTATTTTTTCTACATGATTTTCTCCCTGTTCTTCTTCACTTACTGCTTCCATAACCATTTGAATCTGTTCAGATACAGTAGCTTCAACCACATATGACCTACCTTATTGCATTTATAACATTTCAACTCACATTTTATGCATTGTGACACCACTTTTTGTACAATCAACAATCAAATGATCTTATTTTCCACAGCAGAAAAGTTTTGGGTTGACCCAATATTTAACAACACTTTTTTTCCCATCTATATTTATAATAGTAGGAATACTTTATCATTTTCTATTTTTAGTACAACATTACAATCCCAACCCACCACTCCATAATCCTCTGTTATCAAAAACTTTAGAAATGTCATATATATATTTACATAGTTTATTTAAATGTCTTTTCAAAGACTCCTTTTTAATTTCTGTTCTAAACTGAACATGTTATCTATTTTCTCTGAAAAACTACATGACTACATAAGCATTGCCCAGAGTATAGTCTTTGTTATTTTCATATTGACTCAAAATATTTCCATTGCCTGAACATTTTTAAAAATTGCATCACAAAGTTTCTTTGCTTATATGAATGAAAGCTCTTTCCTCTGCTGCAGAAGTTCCTAAAGGTGAAATAACATTGTCCCATATCTTAAATCTTTCTGTCTGTGTCTTCCTTGCAGAAAATCCTAACAGTCTAATTTCTACTTTGTTTTATAACAGTTTATTTTCCTGATATTCCTTTTTTGCTTTTTCCTTAACCATATCAGCATAAGTTTTTTGTCTTGCTATCTCCTGTTTTTGCTTTCTGTCTTGATTCTTCAATGTAAGACACAGATATAGTAGGCATGATTACCTTTTCTTCACACCTGTTATCTTTCAACACATTTTAAACCTGATTGAAAAGCTCGACTGCCTTCTTCTGCTCAAAATCACCACCAAACACCTCTCTCACCTCCATTGCTGTAACTCTCTGAGTAGCCTCACACCCAGAAACAGAAGCAGGAAGTGCAACCACAAAAAATGTTCCTGCTCAGAATGAAAAGAGTAGACAATTTTATTTATACAACTATTTACTATTTTTTTTACAATTTAAATTTTTTACAATTTACATATTTAGAAAAAATAACCTTTCATTAAACATTATTTTCCTTCATTTATAAACATATTTTTACATATGTATAGACCCCCACTCTTTTTTCCACAACCACCACTTAATTTTCCATATAACATTTGGCAATATCCATTAAAAATATTTAATTCAGTCTCTCATTCCAAATTATACAGATAATATAAAATATTTTTTATCTAAATTATTAACATATTCTTTACTACATCTTCTATAAAAACATATTCAATCATATCCATATTCATCTGATTGTACTCATGAATTCTTCAACTACTTTGCTTTCTATTAACTTTTTCCATAAATTTTAACTCTTTTACATGTCAAAAATCATGTTCTTTTTTATAGGGCATAGTTCTCTTTACTGACATCTTATTAATTTGCAACCTCCCTAAGAAATCCTGGCATTCAATATTTTCTTACACCTTTCAATGCTTTCTTTTATATTCTTTATTTTTGATTCTGTTAAATGTTCCCATGGATTCACAAAATAAATTTTGCAACAACATATTTCTATTCAAAGTTTTCCTATTTTCTTTTATTCCTTCTACCCTTAATTTCCATAATTTAATTTTGAACTTTTCCTTGATAGACTATCATATCTCTATTTATCCATTCTCCCTCCCTTTATTCATTTTAATTATATCCCCTTTTTTTGTATTTCTCCTTAAATATAGTGATCAATTTTTTTGTTTTTTCTGATTTATCCATACTAAGACTCTATACAAATTCAATGAAGGTCCATATACTGTTGAATTCATTAAGCATAACCCCCCCTTTTTTCCATTTCTGTATACAATACTCCTCTTTTCACTGGATTTAATCTAGACCTCCAGATAAACTGAAATATTTCAATAAACTTTTCCTCCAGTTCTCTTGGTATCATATATACACTAATGATATACAACAATTTCTCCATTCATACTATAGTTATCAAATGTACTTTTTTATTAAAGAACAGTCACCTACTGTTCTTTCAAAATATTATCTTTTCCAAAATCAGTTCCTAATATTGATTTCTCTTTCATTTCAAATTTTTATTCCTTCTATCTCCTTATCATCTCTAAAAACCTTACATTTTTCTTTGTTAATTTTTAATCCAACTTCTCACAATCTAACATTTACAATCATAGCTACCTTTTTCATGTCTTTTCCATTTGCAGCTATTAAATTATATCATGTCATTCACATTTACTTCTTTCATCACCTTTTCAATTTTTATTATTGTCATTTTTCTGTTTCTTTCTTTCTTCTATAAACTGTTTTACTTTATACTGTTTCTTTCCATTTTATTTGTTTTTTTTACCATCTCTTTCACATACCTTGCTATTATATTCATTTCTGATGTCAAAAAGATTAGAAAAAAATCTGAAAGTTATCATAATGAAGATAAAAAAGAACATTTTCTCTAAATTACTTTTATTATTGTTTTACACATAGATAATCTGACAATTCAGCATAAATACAGTTATTAAATTATCTCCAAAGAAACTTATCACTATTAATTTAACAAACACAAATACAGCAGTAACCATTATAAACCTTAACTTAACATACAAAACAAGCTGTTTCTATCTCACCAGAGCAAGTATCTGCCCTAATACCAAACTTTAGATTGCAACACTCTTTCCCTCAAAATTTCCCGTCCATATGCCCACAACTAGTTCTCTATGTTGCTCTATGATGAAATAACAAAATGTTTCTTCTAACTTAACCCCACTGTGCTTCCTATCTCTGTTCCTCTCTCATTTCCCTCACAGCTTCATTCTACTCTGTCCATGTCCATATTAACTTCCCATTTCCTTAAGTCATTAACATCCATGTGGTATGGAATGTCACATCTCTAGCAGCCTACACATATCTTGCCTTCCAGAGTATTTTCTGAAAATAATCATAAAAAGCATGAGATAAACAAATGTAAATATGTTGTGAAAAATAAAAGCTATTAAAACCATGCAAACAGCAATGTTATCAGTAAGAAGAATTCTTTACAGTGATAACAGTCAGTCCATTCACAGTCTTTTCACAAATACTATACTATGCTATAATGCACACAAACCCCATTTCATATTTTTGTTAAACTTTCACAAACAGATTGTTTTATCTTGGAAGCTATACTACCTAGACATATATTGGTAGACCATTTTTATTAATCAGACATAGAATTTCACATGACAACAAGAAATTCCTCTATCAGTGCATGTTTAATGAGTTATTTACAGAAATGTGAAAATATATGCTTAAATCAGTATTTATCAAGTAAATAACAATGAATGTCTCCAAAGATGTGCATCTTACATCGCAAATATCAAATGCATTTTTTTTCAAGGACATCTTAAGGTTTCACCTGATGTCTTGTTTGTAAGTCAATTTTTTTTTTAAATATTAAGTACATATGGAGATATTCTTTATTTCATAATTACTAAAAACGGCTAGCAATATTGCAAGTATAATATGATACTGACAATAAATTCTCCTGTTTCCTACCATGGCATTTCACACCACTCCCCTAAACAACGTGTTAGCTATGAAAATAAGAACATAAATATGAACATACTGCATGACATCCTACATTAACAATCTTAGTTTCATTTTTAAATAACTCTTTTCACTTTCTAATACTGTCTATTATTAGTTGATTAGTCATTTATTTAAAGAAGCTAGGCTTTAAAAATATTGGGATGCCATAAGGAGATATAGATGTAAATTAGAAAAAATACAAAAATGGCTTTATAGGCTTGCATGAGTTAAATGTCTCAAAATACCAACCCAATTAATCTGATCCAAACTAATTCTCTTTCATTTAAATCCACACCTTCCTGCTGCCTCCAAATAAATGAATTATACAATCTCTCATTTCTAAAATTATGTCAGTATCTCTCATTTCTAAAATGCTTTTTAATGAGACAGAATTATTTAAACCTGTTGGAAGAAATTGCCACCAAATTAAGCTGTAAAAATAATTTCCTTTGTTCTACAATCATATTATAATTATCAACCTAAACATCCATAGAAGGTTGTTCTATAACTAAGAAATAAACTTTTTTTACATGAAAAGAAAACATTGAATAAACTCATTGAACTCAAGGATGTCCAGTTCATGAAATAAGACAAGGGGAACAGTATTGTATTGATGGATAAGGTTGAAAATAATCAGATGCTTGAGTTATTGCCAGATGTTTTTAGTTATAAATGAATGAGTTGAACATAGCTTATTATAAATAAGATATTTTTGTAGTATACAGCTCAGCAAGCTCCTGCCTGGTGTCCTGCAGAGTTCTACAGCAGCAGAGAGACAAAAGAGACTTTGGAGTGATTAAGTATAATTTTTCTGCATTTTCTTGCTGCCTTTAGTTAATTCTGCCTAAAATGCTAATTTTCTAGAGTTTCTATGAAAAGCTTGTTTCAGTTACATATTGTACTTATTTTACTGTCTGCACTTTAACAAAGTCATTTTTGTGTTTAAATTACCTGTTTAACTGTTGTATGCTACACACTCAAGTGTGATAGCCATTTCTGTGCATTTAAAGTGTTTTTTTTTATTGTATCTGCTTTATTTTCTGGAAAAAAAAACAAAAAAATATATATATACTTGTTTTCCCACCTTTCTAAGCTAGTATAGTCCAGTTTTCAGGTTAGTGTTGAATTCAGGACTGTGTTACAAGTTTCTGTGTTTGCCCATACCTTACTTGGATAGAAGGAAGTTTCTCTGTTCACTGTGAGAGAGGGAGCTTTGAGCAGCCTATCTGTCTCAGGAGGAGTGGTCTCAGCCCAGAGATTAGTAGTTTATTGGCCATTTTGGGCTAATTTCTATCTCTTTCATTTCCCTGCTATAAAACCTGCATTTGCAAGATTTTGCGTGCCGGGCAGGGCTGGTTAGCTAGGGTATAACTATTCCCGGCTCCACAAAGTCTACTCTTCAATTTTTCCCTTGGAACTAGACAAACTTTCAACTTAAATACTCAAACCATTCACTTTTCATACCAGCACTTGCTCAAAACTCATAGCAAGCACTAAAAAGCTTAATACTAGACCCCCTCCTATACTGTAGAGAAGGACAAGGCTCTCTATTCGACCTTACCAGCCAGTCAGTAAAACAGTTCACTGTACCTATACAGACATGTCCAAAGGGCAGTTTCCGGTGTACTGTCTAGTCCAACTGGTGAATCTGGGCATTTTGAGGCAATGTTACAATTGCCTCATGTACACAGACAACCCTCTCCTCCTTCCACCAAACACTAATACATGCAAGAGATGCAATTCTACAGCCAAACTGGAGGCTAAGCTCTCTCAACCCAAGACTGGACCAGGCAGTCAAGAGGAGAAGGAAATTACTTGCATCACACCACCAGTCTCACATAGACCTTTGAAACCAGCACCGGCAAAAAACACACATAAATACACAAAAACATGCTTGGAGGCTCTAAATAAAAATCTGCAGAAGCAACAGAGACCTCCAAAGTAGACATTCAAGCACCCTCCACCGCCCCAACGCAAACCATAAAACCAATACTTCACAAGACCAGTGTGCCACACAATCACAGCCCTTAAGGCAAAATAACATACCCAACACACTAGTAATAGGTGACTCTATAGTCAGGCACATTGACACCCCACTCACTAGGCTGAACAAGAAGAAGGTTACTGTTAGCTGCCTGTCGGGTGCCAGGATTCGCCACATAACACAAGCACTCCAGAACAAGTACAAATATGTCTCTGTCATTGTCCATGTTGGTGTGAATGACCTGAGCCGTACCTCCCTGGACTACATGAAAAGAGACATGGAGGAGCTCTCTGATCACGTAGCCCAGGCCGGTATGACCCTGACCCTGAGTAGCATCCTGCCCTCACCAAGAATGATACCATGGTATAGAGAAAATATTATCAATTTCAACAATTGGTTAAGCTTCTGGTATCATTCAAAGGGGATCCAGTGTCTGTCAGTCTGGGATGACATGCTGGACAAGCCATGCTGCTTTGCTAGAGATGGCTTGCACCTGTCACCCTTAGGCTTTCAAATACTGGCCAAAGCTCTTGCCACCCCATAGTGCCTTTTTTAGGCAAGGCTCAAAAGACAAACCCACCACCGTAAATAGCACAAGTAACAAAATACTGAGGGTAATGCTACTCAATGCCAGAAGTCTAAACCTCAAAATGCACAAACTTGAGGCACTCCTCAGTATGGAGAAAATCGATACATGTGCAGTAACAGAAACCTGGTTTAAGGCTCCAGAGAGCACCCCAGCACTACCAGGCTACAACTCATACCATGCATTTCATCCACAAAACCTGGACCAAAATACAAAAGGTGGGAGAGTATCCATATTCATCAAGGATACCCACACCCCCAGGTTAGTGGCACAGCATGATGCTTCAGAGATCATCCACGTGCAACTAACAATGGGCAAAACTGCTATTCAAATTATAGCTTGCTACAGATCACCCACCATGTCCTAGGACCCACACTCCGCATTCCTAGAAACACTGGGAAACATAAAGGTCCTACCAAACACCCTGATATTGGGTGATTTCAATTACCCAAACATTAACTGGGAGAACTACTCAAGTACAAACTCCCTTGCCCAACATTTCCTAGAATTTATAAATTCAAATGCCCTAGATCAACTGGTCAACACCCCCACCAGAGGTGACAACATATTGGACCTGGTCATCGCCAACATGGGTGACCGGTGTTCCTCACCAGAGGTCAACCACTTGCTGGTTAGATCTGACCATAAACTGATCACTCTGGATATCCACATTCCGCCGCCACCCCCCGGTCAAAGAAACCACTGTGAAAAACTTTTCAAAAGCAAACTTCACGTTACTTAAGACCGAGGTGGTAAGTTTCAAAGCCCCCATGCTAAAGGATAACGCTGTCCAAGCTGCAAAATCCTTTACTAATGCACTCTATGAGCACCTACAAGAATGCATGCATTGTGTTATCCCAAACAAAACCAAGACTCACTCCTCCAAGAAAAGGAAACCAGTCTGGTGGACTCCTGCCATAAATAAGCTATAGAATAGAAGGAGGAAACTAGTACAGGAAAGATTAAAATCCCAAGAAGGGAAGACATCCCTGATCAGTATCAGCAAGAAACTATGTTCCCTCATAAAATCATTCAAGGCTATCTTCGAAAGAGAAATTGCCATGAACTCCAAAGATAACCACAAGGCATTCTTTAGCTATGTCAAGAATCTAAGTGGCAATTCTCAGATCTGCTCAGAGTTAGTGCAGAATGGCACAAAATACACTGAATTGACCAATATAGCCAACATCCTGGCAGACAGGTTCAGTGCAAACTTCACCCCCTCTCACCCCAAAAGGGCCCATAACTATACCAGAAGAATGTAGTGTCCCTGAAATCACAGACACTTAGGTTAAAATAGCCCTCTCCAAAGCCAAAAACACAGCATCAATGGGACCAGACAGTGTTCCAGCCTGCGTCCTACATGAGCTCAAAGATGAACTAACCCCTCATCTAAACACACTGTTTAAACCCAACCTCTCCACAGGCTACGTGCCCACAGAGTGGCGCACAGCAATGGTTATTCCACTCCACAAAGGTGGAGCCACAAAGGACCCCAGGAACTATCACCCTATAAGCCTGACTAGCTTGGTCTGCAAAGCTATGGAGCACATCATCATGGATATCATTAACAGAGACATTGGAAACCTCCAAACACTGGACCCTACGTAGTTCGGCTTTGTTAAGGGCAGATCATGCTTCCTAAACCTGGTGGACTTCTTTGAGACAGTTACCAAGGCTATAGATGAGGGAAAGGTGGTTCACACAGCCTACCTAGACCTTGCAAAGGCCTTCAACACCATTCCCCACTCAGGTATTATAGACAACCTCACCAGCCTGAACATAAACCCCTACATCATGAGATGGGTTGCCAACTGGCTCACGGACAGAACCCACATGGTAAGAGTTGCGGGAGCTAGGTCTGACTCTAAACCGGTTACAAGTGGCATTCCGCAGGGCTCAGTCCTAGGACCCCTCCTGTTTGGCATATACTTCTCAGAGGTACAGGCAAGCAAAGGAGGACTATGGCTGACCAAGTTCACAGACAACTGCGAACTAGGGGCTATAACTGACTCTCTGGCTGACACAGACATGTGCCTTAAGCCTCAAGCTAAATGCCAAAAAGTGCATAGTCATCCCCTTTGGAAAAAAACAAAGTGCCCACAAACTACCACATTGGTAGTAGCCCCCTAAATATGGAAGATGTAATAAGGGATCTGGGGACCTGAATAGATAGTAACCTCTCCTTTGATAATCACATTGCCAAAGTGGTTATAAAATCCTTCTATGTGGCCCACCTAATCACAAAAGGGTTTGCATCCAGATCGAAAGAGGTCATTGGGCCCCTCTATGCATCACTCATCAGACCCATCATAGAGTACAATGCCCCATTTGGGATGCACCTTACAAGATACCTGCAACAACTGGAAAGACCACAGAAGTACCTCACCAAGAGGATCACTGGCCTCAAGCAGATGCCCTATGCAGCTCGACTGAAGAAATTCCAGCTGTGCTTGGTTGCATACCGCCTACTCAGAGGTGATCTCTGCCTGACATACAAGGCCATGTCCAACCCAGAATTGATGGACATGCTCCACATAAAGAAAACCATATCCCCTTGAGCCACATGCTCCAGGGATCTAAACCTCACCATAACAATAAATGGGACATGCTGGAGGGATAGATTCCTGTCCCAGAGACTTCCCATGCTCTGGAACAAGATTCCAATCTACATTAGGCAGAGCTCCTCACTAACCCTCTTCAAGAGAAACCTTCATGAGTAGATGGGAAACAGAAAGCTTACCCCAGGGATCACCTCAATGCTTCTGCTGGACAGAGGTACAGGGAACTAATCTAAGGGGGTGGCAAAAGCCAACACATTCCAGCTAGGCTTATAAATGCCTTCAGGCAGATAGCCTAGTACCTACCTATGAACCTATGAACCTATGAACCTATATGTTAAATGAAGGTTTGATATCCATTGACATTTATGCCATTTTAATATAATACACACCTGTCCAGTACTTTAACTTATTCATTAGATGTTAAAGTTATTTATAATATAATTACTAATAACTGGAAAGTAATTTTAGGGAACAATGAGTTGAGTAAAATATTAGGTGGACATCCTAACATGGTATATAAGAGTGGCTGACTATTAAGGCCCTCTTGCAAAGTAAGTAAAGGGGAAGGTGTTTTCCTCTGGTAGACAAAAATGAACATTTCATTATGAAAGATGCCCAAAGTGCAGATATATCAATATGTCCCCATTTTCACAGTGAAAAAAAATAATAAAATATTTAAGACAGTTGATCATTATACCTTTCTTACAGGATTTATTTTATCTAGCAATGTGTATTTTCTATTCACATCAATACATAAGGAAACAGTTAAATGTATAGCGGAGCATATTTATTCATTTTTTAATTTATTTTACATTTGTTTACCGGAATGGTCCGACTGGGACAGTGCACATTTTCAGTGAAGGCCCAGAGAGAAAAGCTCCAGTCTAAGTTTACATACAAATTATCACAATAAGTAATAGAAATTATAAACAAAATTGACAAAAGAATGAGTGTTAACACCTTTACAGGATAAAAATGTAAAAACAAAAATATACACATAGCATCAAATAAAGCAAGACTTTAAACTCTTGAATATAGACAAATATATGGTTGAATTTATATATGTGGAAGAGTATAGCATTAGCTAGGAAATTAAATAGGGAGAATCAAAGTAGTGTTGTGTTGAGAGTTGCAGCTAGGACTATAACTACTTATAGAGAAGTAATGTTGTTAGAAGGGATATGTTAACAAAGTTAGTACGTTACAGCCAAATTGTATAAATAATGCTAAGTTAATAATTAACCTGGAGTGTTACATGTGCAAAGCCAGAATTCAAGTAAGTGTCTTTTGAGAGATATTTTGAAATGGTTAAGACTGATTATGCATCTAATACGATGTGGAAGGGTATTCCAATTTTTAGCAACAAAATTAGAATAAAGAGGGCTGCCTGCTGTATTGGTTACTTTTATTACTTGAAGTAAGTCTTTGTTAGATGATCGAAGAGTACAAATGTTAGAGTAGGGTTGTAAAATATTTTTTAGGGAAGATACATTGTCAGGATTGTGCATTATTTTGTGAGCCATTATTATTTTTATTTATTTATTTTACATTTGTTGACCGGGAAAGTCTGACTGGATACATGTCCATATTCAGCAGAGGCCTAGGGAGAAAAGCTCCAACATTAAACTTCACATTGAAATTGAACATGAAGATTAAAGCAATTGCAGTCAGTCATAGCTCAAACTTATATGGTTACAATCAGATAGAAGGAGCTAGGTATTCCTTACAATATTACTTTGTGTACTATAGCAGGTAGGAGTTAGTTTGGATTGTTACAGGAGCATAGCCAGTGCATCATGAAATACTGTTTTGAGACTTTTCTTGAATTGGTTTAATGATGGTTCTAGAGTTAGGTCAGCTGGAAGTAAATTCCAGATTTTGCCAACAGAGTTAGAAAACAAGGAATCACCAGCTGAGTTGTTAGTTTTGAGTGTTTGAATTCGCAGTTTGTTAGAAGATTGAAGTGGCCTGGTGTTCCTTTGGGTATAGATCATGTTTTTAAGTGCAGTGGTGTTATCTGGTTGGTTGAGAATTTTGTGGGCTACTATAAAGTTGATTGCACTGAAGTAAGCTAGGCAATTCTAGCCATCCAAGAGGTTTAAGGTTTTGACAGTGGTGAGTTCTGTAAGTAGAGCCAGTGGCAAATCTAGCAATGTGATTATAACAGATTGAGAGGTTGCAGAGTTCAGATTTGTTCAAGTTAGTAGCGAATATGGAGGAGGCATAGAAAAGGGTGGAGAGAAGATGAGTGATGGGAATAGCAGTCCTAGCTAGTGAGGTAAAGAAAAGTTTATTTTTATATAGGGAGCCCAGTTTTTTATTAACGGTTTTAATGGTTTGATTGATATGCATGTCAAATATAAGGCTATTATCAATTGCTACCCCTAGGAGTTTAGTATGGTTATCTGGGGAAATACCAGTTCCATTATTAGAGGTTATCATAAAGGAAAGTGGTGTAGACTTGTGAGCGGGGGAGAAAAGTAGCAGTTTTTTTTTTTAGGGTTCAAGAGCAAACAGCAGCATGAGAGCCAGTTCTCAACTGTGTTAAATGTTTTCTGGCATAGTGTAAGCATGTCAGATGGGGTGGAGGCTGAACAGATCAATGTGGAATCGTCTGCGTATTGGATGCATGTAGCATCTGGAATGGCAAAGTAAAGGTCATTAATAAAGATTAAAATGGATGAGGTCCTAAAATAGAGCCCTGGGGAACTCCAACAGTGAGGGGTAGTAGAGTAGATAATTTCCTTGTCTTAGTACCACCTGTTGTCTGCCATTCTGATAGGATTGAAACCATTGAATAGCATGGTTATTCAAGTAAATGGATTTCAGAGTGGCAGTGAGTAGTTGGTGGTTGACCATATCAAAGGCTTTGGACAGGTCAAGGAAGAGGGCTGAGGATAGTTTGTTGTTATTATGGTTATTATGGTTATGATTTATGACACTGGAGAAAGAGAGGAGGGCAGAAGAGGTACTATGGTATAGCCTAAAGTCATGTTGAGAGTTAGCCAGCAGATTGTATTATATGAGATAGTGCAATAGTTGCTTATGGATACATTTCTCCATTATTTTGGCCAGTGGCGAAAGTATGGCAATAGGTCTATAATTTGATAGTTCTGTGGAATTGTAACCTTTGTGGAATTGTATGACATGGGAAGTTTTCCAGATGGAGGGGATGGAGGCTTCAGTTATGGTTCTATTGATCAAGATTGAGACTGGATAAGCTATGACATCTGCAGCTTTTTGTAGGTACTCTACAAGAAGGAGATCTGCAGATAGGGTTGTCGGTTTTAGTTTTTTTAAGCAGGGATCAGATAAGTGAGGTAGAGATTTGTTGGAAACTTAAGGGGAGATGGGTAGTGGGTGAGGTTGTGATAGAATTAGTGTCTGTGGGAGTTAGCTGGCTAGCAAGGGTCTGGATAGTCTCAGTAAAAAACTGTTAAAGGTGTTGGCAATATCTTCTAGTGATTTATGGGTAGAAGTGGAAGGGGTTGGAGTGGTGGATTGTCCTGGATGAAGAAGTTTATTTATACCTGCCCAGAACTTTTGAGGTTCATTTTGGTGTCTTTGTTGAAGACTATAATAGTAGTTATTTTTTGTCTAGTAGAATGGATTTTTTTGTGTCATTACAAAGCTGCTGATATCTCAATTGGTCTAGAGGGGCATTGGTGTTATGCCAGGTGGCCCATATTTTATTTCTAAGTTTGATCTTTGATTTGGTATCTTTGTAAGCTATGGTGCAGCTTTCTTTTAGTTCTAATGGTATGTGCGGGGGTGTGTGAGTCAAGTATGGCAAGACATTTTGTATTAAAGAATACCACAGCTTCATCAAGTGTCAGCCATTTTAGGACTGACCATTTACATGCTTTTAGTTCATTTTGGAAGTTGGTAGGATTGAAGTTCTTATTGTTTCTAATTGTTTTGTGCATAGACCAGTGGGAATAATCAGTTTTATGTCTGATGATATAGGTTGGAGAGTGATCACTTTGGTCATCAGGGAGGGTCCCACTTTATACATATGGGGATGACTACTGATAAGTATCCAATCTAGGATGCTTTCTTTTTTATTGGGTTTACTGACCCTAGTGGGAGAGGATATTATTTGTGTAAACCCGTATAGATTTATATGGGTAGAAGGGGATTCTAAGGTGTATGAGTTCCAGTCTATATTGAAGTCTCCAAGCACAATGGTTTCCTGGGGGTAGGTGTTGGTTAACCAGTGGAGTATGTCTTCTAGGATGTTAATGTTATTGCCTGGGGGAATATAAATACAGACAATATTTATATATTTGTTATTGTTAATTTGTAGTAAGAATATCAGCTTTATCAAAACTGGGTGGTAGTAGGGGTTCTCTAGTAAATTTTAGTGCATTTTTGTAAATTACAACTACCCCACCTCCCTTTCTATTACAGCGGTCTGTTCTAATTATGTTGTACCCCAGTGGCTGGACCTCATTGTCTTTAATTGTAGGCTTTAGCCAGGTTTCTGTGACACAGAGTATATCTGGGGAATGGACATCTAAGAGGGCATGTAGGTTCTGTACCTTATTGTTTATACTTCTGATATTTAGGTGAAAGGCTAGGAGTAAATTAGGGGCCTGCTTAGAGGTATAGTGCTAATGGGGTTGGAAGCATGGGAGCCAATCTCCACAGCAGTGGTTGGGCCAGGAGTTAGGTGGATGTCTCCATCAATTAATAGGTTGTAGTGCAAACTGACTAAGAGCTTTAGAAGTTTATTTATTAGTTTTTGATAGTGTTTGGTTTTGGGGTTGAAATTTTTGACTCTAATAGGGTGGCAGGTTATAGGAGAAGAGGAGTAGGATAAGAGGGGGATGGTTAAATGAGATACTGGATATGAGAGTTCTGGTGTAGAGGTTTGACACTTTGGATAGTGGAATCTTAGATGGTACTGATTTTCATAAGTGATATGGAGATACAGAGTGACCACTAGAGGTAGTAGACAAAATAATAGTGGTTTTGTTAGTGATAACTTTGTAGGTAGTTGGTACATTTTAAAGGGTTATATTCTGAACAGGGTATTATAAGAAGAGAAGGTCAAGATTAGGTTTAGGAAGGGGAGTGACACTTGATGATGTGTGAGATGGTGGCTGGATGTGAAGAAAAGGGATGCGACCATACATTATAAATTTAGCAGTACTGGGGGTGGGTGGAAATTGGGGGCAGGGTGGGGAATGGAGCGAGCCCGAGCATAGTGAGGGCGAGTGAAGCAGGGCTTAGCTGGCCCACAAGATTTATAGAGCCTTTGCATTTAAGATAGGAACTTTAGGGGATGTAAAGTATTGCATTTCTTTAGCTTTTCGCTGCTTAGTTCAAACTTCACTATTGGGGGATTTCAGAGTACCTATTTTAGCCACTAGCTTCTTCTTTAGTGGAATATTCTGTTAGTTAGCCAATTTAAGGGGAAGTGGTAGATTTATGGGACTTTAGGGAGTGGCTGGCAGTGCTTTAGACCCCAGTTCAGTAAGCTACATATGTGTTAAACAGAGTACGTTATAGATAGTAACCTTGCCATTCTTTTGATAAGGAGGTAAAAGCAGTGAATTTTCCCTTTTTTAATTTTTCAGGGTTCTTCTGACATTGTGCACTTTTCAGGGTGGGAGCTGTAGGAGTGGGACTGTACCTAGCGAAGGATATAAAAGTTAGAACATTTCCTCACTAACTCCAACCATTAGCTTTATTAGAAACCTACACAGTCAGCTTTTCATGCATCCATATAATCTAGTAGTTTACCGGTGATATATGCCTTCATATGTGACCATTAATACAATGTTTGTTTAGCACATGTAGACAATAATAAACATGGTACTAAGTAGTTTCAAATGTTTATCCAAAAACAAGCCTATGAGCAGTAGATTGCATACCTATGCAGTTGTTTTTACTCAAAAAACGTCTATGACAGTAAAATAACATACAGTATCAAGCATTAACATAAGTGAAACCTTAGAACATTTAAATGCATACTTTTATAAGCGCATACTAGAGAGAGCCTTTAAGCAGTAAATTGCATTCACTCACAGGCGTTTACCAAGGCAGAGCATTTAAGCAGTTAACTACATAAGGTTTTAAGCATTTAACCAGAAAGAGTCTACGAAAGGCAAATCACATACAATCTCTGGCATTAACCCAAGAATAAAGCCTATTGACAAAAATTACATACCACACTAAGGGAAGGCAACCAATTGGGTCCAGGAGCATGGGGCAGTTTAAAACTAACTGGTTATAATTCAAAGATGGCCATCATTCTTTAAACACTGCAAGTCTACAGCTCTTCAGATATCAGAAATAAAAATCAACCCTGTGGAGATATCACAAGATTGAATACACTAATTGGCAGCAATAACTAAAGTACTAGGATCTATCTTCGCTTCTGAGAGGAAAAAATAGAGAAAAAATATTTTGTAACAGCAGGATTGGAACTGATGGTCAGCCTGACTCTGAACAGAGCAACAAACAAAGGAATTATATATCTCTCAGCTGAAACCTTACTCCTGGTATAAATACGTTTACAGTGTATCAAAATGTCAAAAGAAGACAAAACTATGGAAACCACAACTTCTAAAACTAAACTATCAGCCTTGCAATCTCCGGAAAAAGAAGCTATTTTTAAAAGACAGAAAACAGTTACACAAAGGGAGACTGCAAAAACAGGAATAACAAACAAACCAGATCAACCGGTCAGCATGGAGGAAATTAAATCAGCATTGTTACCTATTCAAGAAGCCTTAAAAGATTTATCAACTCAAATGCTTACGTTTAGTGCCACATGTAATCAAATTTTGGAAAGGATGGATAAATCAGAAACCAGAATAGCTGAAAGTGAGGATAAAATAATAATGCTTACGAAAAAAACAGACTCTCATGATACAGACATTCAAACCATGCAAAATAAAATTTTAGACCTGGAAGCAAGATCCAGACGGAATAATATAATAATTAGAGGAATCCCAGAAACAATTCAATAATATGATCTAAATGCTACCATAATACAAATACTTGAAACACTGTTTAAGGACTCTGACAGTGTTAAACAGATTGTTATAGAAAGAGCACATAGAGCAATCAGAGAATCATTTGCTTCAAATGCACCTAGACCAGTCTATGCCAAAATACTGAATTACCAAGATGCAAGCAAAATACTTCTAACTATTAAAAAGAATGGTGGATTTATCATGTGGCAAAATAACAAAATTTCCATGACACAGGACTTACCAATACAAATAAGGCAATCCAGGCAAATGCTAGCTCCATACTGCAAGTTTTTGATTGAAAAAAACATCAGATTCCAAATGAAGTTTCCCAATACTTTAATTTTCATAGTGGATGGTACTAAATATTCAATAAACACTAAAAAAGAAGCAAAACCTACCTTTTTGAAGCTTTTCAAGGCACTGCCACCTTCAGAAGTTTGATCAAAGCATCCAGGCTTTTCTTTCAGCATCAGACAGACTGGGACTCCATAATTACGATGATCTGAGGCTTTATAACTCTTTGTTTGTTCTTTTCTTTTTACCAGGCCCTGGGAAACACTTGATTACCTCTTTATCTCGAAGTTCCAGCATGTCCATGAGGCTTTTCTGAGGATTTATGGCTTCAATGATCATAAACAAGCCACGAAGTAGCAGGAAGTCCTCTGGAGGCTGCAGGGGGACTGATTTCAATGTAGCGCATCCAGGAGGTCCGTCCACAAACTGGTTCCCCCGTCGCAAAATCGAAATGAAGAAAACAAGCTCATCAAGCAGGAAGGACTATAGGGAAGCTGTAGAAACTGTTTGGATCTAAAAATGAAGCTTCCTGGACTTATTTGGAGGGTAAATGGCTTCAGTGTGGTATGAGGAAATGTACAGCTGTACAGGTAGGAAATACTATTGTGAATGGGCTGGTTAAAATAGAAGAGTATTACATTGTATAGTGATAGAATATGGTAATTATGTCTCTATTTATTTTTTTTCTTAGATAGGTTTTTTTCACTTTTAATTAGGAAAATGTATGTGTATGCTTTGTTCAATAGAGTAACATGATGGTGTTAGTATAACAAATGTTATGAAAAACTGAACTTGAAATGTTTAAAATGTCACATTTAGTTTTTCCTTCTCTTTAGTATTTTTAAATGTATTTTATATGGACACAATTATTTAGCCAAATGCTTTGTGTAGTACAGTTTTTATTGTTACTTATAGTATTTTACAAGTTTTAGCAGACTGTTACCTTTGGAGGAAGACAATTAACTAAAGCAGTTAGAACATTTAAACAAAAATAAGCTTAGGATTGTCGTGCAATGTCTTACAATTGTTTGCTTTCTCTGGGAATTAATAATTAATATTGTATATGACAAGAAGTTAAAATCTATTATTGTTATTGCTGATTATCAATATTGTGAGGTATTAGTTAAACTGGATTTTCATACAACAATTAGTAAATGTGTTTGACTATATAAAATATGTCCAGAGCTGTAGTTAGGTAGTTAGTAGTGTTTATTAGGGGATGTTTGGATTAAGCTTTGTAGATTTAGAGATAGTGGTTGTAGGTTTTTTGCATGAGGTTTTTGTGTTAGTTTGTAGAGTTAGAAATTTAGATAACCAGAGATATTCAAGGAATGTGAAAAACCTATGTACATCCTGGTCCAGAGGAATAGTGGATAAGCACTGGGTAGGGATGGGATGTCAGATTTGCTTCCAAATAATCTATGATATGTTAACATACTGTAATCTAAGGTTGTCTCTTAATAGTAGGAATAGGAATACATTTTTGAAAAGCTTCATATGTGGATAATAGAATCTTGGAATGTTAAAGGACTCCAGAATATGAAAAAAGGAAGCTATTTTTACACCTGTTTTTCCAATCAAAAGCAGACTTTATTTCACTACAAGAAACTCATTTGACTAATGATCAGTGGGATATACTGAAGGATAAGAAATGGATTAGAGAGATAGTGGCGGCGGAAGGGACAACGAACAGTGCAGGGGTGGCAATTATAATTAAAAACCGATACCAAGAGAAAATCTTAGATGTCAAAGTAGATAAAGGGGGACGGTGGTGTTTAGTGGTTCTGATATCCAAGTTCTATGATAAACCCATATTACTTATGAATATATACGCCCCTTCCACTAATCAGCACCATTTTATAACTTCACTTTACTCCATTTTACAACAATATAACAACTGTTATATATTAATGGGAGGTGATTGGAATTCGTATCAAGATCCCAAGTTAGATAAATTCGGTTCATCTAAAGCTTTTAATAAACAGGCAATGATAGCATTGAAGGAATTTAAAACCGATTTTAAATTATATGACCCATTTAAACATACACACACACAAATGAAAGCAGAGAATTTTACTTTTTACTCAAGTTGCCATAAAATGTGGTCGAGAATTGATTTTTTTTTTATCTCAGAAGTATTGATTTCTGCTGACCCATGTGTTTCTACCCAAGCTCGACAATTATCGGACCACTCAAAGATCACATTAACACTAAATAATAATAATATGAGTAATAGGAGACTTTGAGGATACAATTGGTTTTTAAATCCATATTTACTGAGGAAAGATGACATATTGAAAGAAGTTGAAGAGACACTTAAACAGTTACTCCATAACCTCCTCAAAAACAGACACCCTGTTGATATAGAATGGGCTACAACTAAAGCCCAAATAAGAGGGATTTTTCTTCAGAAAGCTACTTACTATAAAAAAATGCAAAATAAGGAACTACAAGAATTGGAAACCAAAATTAAGTTACTAGACCAGGAGTTAATGAGGAACTACAATAAACAAACAGAAATAGACTTATTAAAGTGTCAAAAAGAATTGTTTTTATTACATAATAGTAAACTATCATTTTATGAACAGAGAAATTTAGTAAAATATGCGAATCATATTCAGACTCCCTCAAAAGCACTAGCACGCATTATTAACCAAACGAAATCAACACTATTAATATCAGAAATATATTATAATAATAGAACATATACTAATAAGGTAGACATCATGAATACTTTTGAAACAATATTTAATCAGGTATATGGTGATCAGCAGACACTTTTACCAGATAAAGTTAGGAAAGATTTCTTACAGAAGATCACATTCCCGAGTATTGATAATGAGTCCCATAGGGATTTAATTAAACCGATTTCAGCGGAGGAGGTAACAGAGATAATTAAGAAGCTGAAACCACATAAAGCCCCAGGGCTGGATGGATTGACCTCTGAATTTTACAAAACTTTTAGTGAGATTCTGAGTAGAATACTTTCACAGACATTTAATTATATAATTCAAAATAAAATTAATGATCCCCACTTTAATGCTTCAAAGACAATTTTGATACCGAAAGAAAAAAGTGATTCTAAAAACCCAGATAATTACAGACCCATTTCACTCTTGAATATAGACATGAAAATTATGACATCCATCCTGGCAAATAGACTGAAAAGGGTCACAAATCTAATAATATCAGAGGAACAGGCGGGGTTTATGGATGGGAGACAGACCACTGATAATACATTAACGCTTCACACATTAATTTCCTACGCCAAGCACAAAAATCTCAATATTTATGCACTTATAATTGACGCACAGAAAGCATTTGACAGAGTTAACTTGGTATATCTATTTGATATGTTATCATACTTTAATATACCTCAGGATTTCATTTTAACATTAAGGAAAATATATAACAACGCATATACAAATGTATTTATTAATCAAGAATGCTCTAAAAGAATACAAATTAAAAATGGTACCCGACAAGGGTGCCCATTATCTCCTATTTTATTTAATCTTTATTTGGAACCATTATTTTTACAACTTAAACAAAATGTTTTTTACAATCCCCCAACATTATATGGTATGAAGATAAATATGGCTGCTTTCGCAGATGATTTAAATATATACTGTACCACACCTGTGTCAGATACCGAGAAAATATTAAAAGCAGTAGAAGACTTTGAGAAAATCTCTAATTATAAACTTAATTTTAAGAAATCCAAAATATTCCCATTAAAGACACCCTTTTCATTGCTACCATTGATAGGACAGGTAATGACGGAAGAAAGAACAAAATATCTGGGTATTGTATTTTCAACTGATAATAGAGATTTTTTTATAAATAATGTTAAGTCAACTTGAGATCAGATAACATTGGACTTGAAAAGATGGAGTAAATTAAAATTACCAATAATGGCAAGAACTGCAATTATCAAAATGAATGTTCTTCCCAGAATACTATATATACTTAGAGATACACAACTCAGAATCACGAGGACATTTTTTAAACAGCTTCATATAAGACTAGGGAGATTTCATAGGGAACCTAGGAAAATGAGGATAACATATGAGAAACTGATGGCTCCAAAGAATAGGGGGAGGTCTAGACTCACCGGATTTCTAAACTTATTACTTGGTAATTAATGCTAACAGAATTTTAAGGGCGATTCACTTTGATAGAGGCAGTCTGAAATAGGCGCCCAAATGGTTGGTCTTAACTTATAGACATGTAACTGGATTGGGAATTAACTGTAAAGCTTTACCCTTTTTGAATAGAGGAACACTCAGTAAATATGACTTAATGGGACATATTAAAAGCTATGTAACTTCAATTCAAAATCTTTTTACTTCATTAAACCTACTAAATTTTATGATGGTGTTTCAACCACTCCACAAGAACCCAAATTTAGTAATAGGGAATAAATTGATAGACTTACAGAAATTCCCTCTAATAAAGGATTTAATCATATTGGATTTCTACCCCTTTCTTGGGATATCAGTTCACGATATTTTTAAAGAGAAAAGTCTTCCTATTTCCTATCTAATTATCATGAGACAACTAAAAGATCTGGCTATAAATTATTTTAATAACTTTGAATTTAAAGAAGAGGAATTAAATATATGTCGTAATCTGTGGGAAGCTCTGATACAAGACAAAAAATATATAACTACCTCATATAAACTGATAAAAGAGATGAAATATAATAAACATATTCTCTTATCGAATTACTGGAGGGAAAAATTAATATTAGTTGATGACAGCAAGATCTTGGAAGCATTTAATCTAACATTAAAGTCAGTATCCCTCCAAAAATTACTATTCACCCAATTGATGATATTTAACAATGCCTACTATACCCGTCTTACTCTTCATAAATTTGACTCAAAGAATTTGCCTAATTGTCCATACTGCATAAACCAGACAGCTGACCTGTTTCACATGTTTTGGAGTTGCAAATGCATTTTTAAACTTTGGAATTCGTTAAAACTTCATTTACAGAAAATGGGCTACCAACACTCAACACTCTCTTGGGAATTTATGATCCTACATATTCCCCCAGATAACTTAAACAAATCAAAAAGGATCATAATCATGAATATTTGTTTATTAATGAAACTATACATAGCTTCAAACTGGTTGAACCCAACCCAGACATCTTGGGAAAATTTTAGAACATTAGCAATAAGACACATATTAGCGCACAAATTGTTAATCAATGACCATAAGAAAAGCATAAATAATATTAAAATATGGGAGCAAATATGTAATATTGTGTTGGCCTAGAGGTTCTTATCCACTGTTACTCAGGATATATATTTATAAGACAGATTCAATCTTAGATTAGATATAGGTTGTAATAATAATACAGACTGATGGCTTTCTCATGTTGTATTTCCTTCTTAATAATTTGTGTTAATATACAATGTTTGTGTAACTTTTGGAAGCAATCATGTACATATTGTATATACATAGAAGTGTGTAGTTATGTAGTTGAAAAATAATAAAAGACGGATTATTGGAAAAAAAAAAACTAACTGGTTATGGTTCATAATATGAGGTAGTTCCAACCAAGAAAGATTTTTTAGGCATTGACAGTGATGGGCTGAATGTGTGGAATCTGTTGCAAATTTGGCAATCTTATTATAACATGATTCTAATTTACTTAGTTCTGACATTTTGAGGTTGGTAAGTATGGGAGATGCATATAAGAGTGAGAAGAGAAGGTGGGTTCTAGCTATGGCTATTCTCGCAGCATCTAAGAACTTTTGTTTCTATACATTGTTCCTATTTTCTTGTAAACCTTTTTAATTGTGTTAGAAATGTGTATGTCAAATTTTAGTCTGTTGTTGATTATGATGCCTAATAGTTTTGTATGGGAATCTGGGAAAATCCTAGTATTATTACTGGCAGTGATATAAAAGTTAGCTGGGAGGTTAGTAGGTTTAGAGGAATGAAAGATCATAAGTTTAGTTTTATTAAGGTTAAGAATGAGTTGTGAGTTTGCTAGTCACGTTTCAATATCAGAGAAGGCTTTTTGTTTGACTGTAAGAAGTTGAGATATTGTGGATGCTGCACATATGAGGGTTGAATCATCTGCATATTGTATGATAGATGCTTGAGAGGAGGCAGTATTAAGATCATTTATGAATATGCTGAAGAGGAGAAGCCATAAGAGTGAATGCTGAGGGACTTCAAGTGTAACAGGAAGAAGTGGGGATAGATCTTGCTTCCATTTCACAGCTTGCTGGCAGCTAGATAGATAACTTTGAAATCAGTTAACAGCATCAGGGTTTATACTATGATTTTTCAGAGAAGACAGGAAACTGTATTGAATGCTTTAGACATGTCCAAGAAGACTGAGTACACTATTTTGCCATTGTCTCTGAATTTATTTATAGTATTAGCAAAACTTAGAAGAGCTGTAGTAGTGCTATGATGTGGTCGGAATCCATACTATGACGATGAGAGGAGATTATTGTTTAGAAGGTGTTTAAGAAGTATGGGTCTTGATAATGCACCCTGTTGGTTAATCAGCAAAATCATTATGCTCTCTCTGAACCACTCCTAAAAAGGGCTCACTTCAAGATTAGGTACAGGGAATGTTCTTGAGGTATGGAAAATGTTCCCCAGGATTCAGCAAGCTCTACACTGTGTGCAGGAATAGTGCAAGAGCAGCTTGAGGCCATATGGCTGCCGTGAGATCCAGGAACAAGCTCCTGTGATGTGCACGAGCACTCCTGCACTATTCTTGCATGGACACAGCTCCTGTATGCTAATTACCCCATTTGCAGGTGAAAACCATGCAAATGAGGTGAATTAGTTGCAGCCATCTGTGCAGGATTAGTGTAACCTGCAGAAATGCATTTGTTTAGTAACTGAGTACATTTCTACAAACTACAAAACTGAGCCATGACAGCTCCAAATAAAGAGTGTATATAATGTGGAAGGCATACCAATGGCCAAATATATGGCCGTTGACAAGGAAAACAGTTTCAAAATAACAAAAAAATGTTTATTTTTTTCTTGGCCGATTTTGCCCATTTAAGCATAGGGCAGCTGCACGCAAGCGGGATCACCCCGAAAATAAAAGTAAAACCTTGAAAAAACCTTTTTACACAAAATCACAATTTTGCCATTATAGTCAAAGGCAGGCAGAAGAAGACAAGGCCAGTAAAGAGTGGTTGCTAAGGGGGAAGGCTCAGTGTCAGACTTGTAACTAGGCATTAGCAGGCAATTCTATGCAAATGAGGGGAATGATACTGAATCACAGATTTCCCCTCATGGCTAGCCTGCACCCAACCATGTAGGTGTAGGAAAACCATTGTGCAAGCCTAAGAGTTAGCTAACATCATAGAGGGGTGTGTCAGGCATACTGTAGGTTTATTGGAGCTCTATGGCTAGGGTTTGCCCTTAGCTTAGCAGAGCTAAGGATGGGGTGTATCTGAAGCTGCCTAGCACTCTTTACATTGCCTAAATGGGTTTTAAACAAACAAAAAAATTAAACCAGGAAATAGCATCTCCATTCACGTCTAAGCACTAGGTTTGCGTGGCACACCTCGGGGCTTAAACAGAAATGCAATGGGAAGGGAAAACAGCAGTAGGAAGGTAATCCAGGAGAACTAGCATAGCTGGCAGGTGAAATGTATCAGAATCAGCCAATTACACAGGCAGCAGCCCAACCTATCCCAGCACACTACTATAAACTAGGCAAACACCTTTCCCTCTGTTTTTTCCCACAAAATCTACACCGCTGGTGTACACAAATTAGGAAATTGTACCTAACAAAAGCAACAAAATGATAGGGACTGCATTCGCTCTCATAAATTAACATGTGGAAGAGGCTGAGGGTGGGGAGGATGAGAATGCTGATGACCAACCCACATTGAGGAGAAGGAGAAGAGTGTACAGACCCAGGGTAACCTACCAGGTGCTACATGAGCTGGAGGTAGTGGAGTGCTATAGGGTGGACAGGGACCACCTACAGCAAATTGTTGAGCTGTGCCGGCCACGCCTCACACACAGAACCAACAAAGGGGAACCCATCCCAGTGGATACTAAGGTATGTGCAGGCTTAAGAATACTAGCCACAGGAACCTTCCAAAGGCCAACTTGAGATATCATGGGGATCTCACAGGCATCAGCATCCAGGGTACTCCACCAGTTCCTGGATGCCATGTCAGCACATGCCGGTGAGCACATATATTTCCTCAACACCTGTGAAGTGTTGTCCAGCAATATGCGCCTCTTCCACCAAATAGCAGAATACCCTGAGGTAGTGGATGCCATAGACTGCATGCACATACCCATCAAAGCACCACCCGGTGAGCGGGGTAGGGTCTACATAAACTACAAGGGCTTCCCCTCCATCAACTGCCAGGTTGTGTGCAATGCCCAGGGCATTATAATGAATGTGTGTGTTGGCAACACTGGAAGCTATCATGACTCCCACATCTGGCATATGACGAAGCTGTACCAGAGATTTGCTACTGGGGATATATGGTCACCTAGTGGGGGATGCTGGTTACGCACTGGAGCCATGGCTGATGACACCCATCAGAAATGCACACACACCCGAACAAGAACTCCATAACGAGGTACATGCACAGAATAGAATCATAATAGAGCATGTGTTTGGGATGCTCAAGTCATGGTTCCTGAGCCTGGACATATCCAGTGGAGCCTTGCAGTACTCACCAGCTACGTGTACCCAAATTGTCATTGTATGTGCCATGCTACACAATATGATCCTGCAGAAACAGCTGCAGCACAAACAGCATGGGGCAGGACAACACAGCCCCCCACCATTGCCAAGGCCTGCACAGGCACAGAGTGACTCAGAAGAGGAACAATTTGAGCCTCTCCCAGTAGGCAAAAGGAAGTGTGCCCAGTATGCCCAGGTCTTGACAAAGAGACAATGCATAGCACATACACTGACACAGTAGGAACCCAGGGAATGACACCTCACTCCGACTCGCACATACAATAAAAGGGATGCCAAACATGACACAACCTGTGCTTAACCATGTATAGGGAGTGTACTATGTGCATCCAAAATAGCCAGGCCTCCAGCACCATCCTCAATACTGGCACAGCCACAAGGTAAGTCACACTCACTATCAATTGCTGAATTTAGTAGTATGTTCCGCTGCCTGTATCCATGGTATGGATGTGAGCATGTAAGGAAATTGGGTGGCTGAATGGGATGCCAGCAGATAGTAGACACCTATATCGTCAGCATGAACTCTTTAAGAAATACTGGTGTCAGCAAAGTAAGCAGTAGTAGACAAAGTGACAAAACCCACTGCAGGACATGTGGTGGGCCAAATGTGTGCCATAGGACACACACATGCATGTCAGTGAGGCTCACATACTCAACAACAGTCTCAGCCAGCAGGACAGGTGCTAAGGCCTCTGACTGATGGCTATGGAGAACAGCCCCCCTCCAGACCTACACAGACAGACTACAACAGGTCAGGCAGTGGGATGTTAGTTCTGAAGGGTAAGAAGTCTGAAACTGAAATGTAGATCAATAAAACCTAAGAACTGTAGTACACTGGTATGCCTTTAGTCTGCATGATAGGTCAGAATACAGAATGAAATGGAGTACGTGAAATACCAGTACAGTCATAGCAAATGTTTACAGTTGTCAGGTGTGCCCCTTCCCCACAATCCTATGTAGAAATGTAGTAACATGTATGTGTAAGTATAATAACGGTGGAGCACAGATTACCTGAGTTGGCCAAAGTAGCAGGATAGATTGTAGCATGTGTACAATATGCAGGGCTCTGTGTGTTAGGTTGTTCTGTGTTGTATATTGTGTGAAAGTGGTCAGCATGTAGGCATGGAGGGTTGTGTCCCAGTGGCCAATGGCCAGTACTGTTGATGACAGGGCCAAGTTCTCACAACTGCAGTGCCAAACACAATGCATCCCAGCAAAACAAAATCCAGCAGTAATCCATACTAATGGTTTGGATGTAATGTCTGTCACCATCTGAAAGATGGACATGTCATGAATGTGGTCCCAGACATACAAACAGTACACAGGTTGAAGTACCCTAGACAGGGAGAGTATACAATGTTACTGTCAAATGGGCACACCGTTGGAATAGTACATACAGGTTAGCAGCACATTAGTTTGCTGTGTAGTATGGAATACTGATGTAATCTGACCAACCACTAGCAGACCATAAAAGGCACAGGTATGAAGTACTGAGAAACTGCTGATGTCCCTGTACAAGCCAGCATAAGTGGAATGCCCCACATATATCGGTGAGTCAGCAGCAAGTAGCTTCCATAGCACACATGCACCCAGCTCACCCCACCATCAGTTACAGGTACCTCACAGGTCTTATCCCTGCTGTTGGGAATGAGTACAATATGACCCCCACCTCTGTATGGGTATAGCCACAGAATGCAGCATGCTCAAGAGGTGTCCCATGCAGGTGTGTCCCTAGTTGTTAGCAGCACCCTGACAACATCCACATCAATGGATCAATAAGGACAGAAACTATTGACATTAACACCTTGCACACCTACCCTGTCACCCCAGGGGAATATAGTGGTTTGCAGCCTGGGACTGTAGGAGTGACACAATACACTGGCCTGCTACAGATGGCCTGCATCACTACCAAATGCCCTACAGTCCTCTGTCAAAGGCCTATGTCTCACCCATACTGCCAGTGTATGTTATCTCATGGACTCCCAAATAACATTGTAACACAGTCCATAGAACACAAATGCAAGGCCATGTTGACAAATACCAGTAGCATGTCCACCATGTCCTACTGCATGAACTGTGGACCCACCCTAAATACTGCTGAGATGAAATGATAACATAGGGATACTTATCAGATAACATTTGCATAATGTTCGGAAGAGGATAGAATAACAGAGGGGGGCAGGGTAGAAGCATGGACACCATGGATTGTGTGAAGTCTGAAACTCAGATAAGTCCACATACTATCCCTGCCTGCAAACACAGGAATGGGTGGCTACAAACCTGCTCGTAAACCACAATGTGAAGTGGTAATGACCAGAAATATTAGTCCTGCCTCTGGGTAACCTGTGTGAATATCTAGCTATGAGGTATGGCCACAGCAGGATACGGCCATACTGTCACGTTGATGGAGGTACAAGCATGGGATCCTCAACCACCACATTTTCAAGGTGCTGAACCATTTACTCAGACCCATCAGCAAGTGTCTGCAGCTCCCCCTCCAGAATGGTATGATTGTGCAAAAATATGTAGGCAGCAGACCACAATACTGGACACAGCCCCAGGAAATTACTGCAAGCAAATATGTATACCTGTCAGTAGTTGATGACATAAAACATCACAGTGTAAAACAGTGCATAAATCTGAATATCTCTGCTAATACCAAAACCATGTAGCAGAAGCAGCACACACACAATTAGTTACAGTATCCCACTATCCTTTGCCCATTGTGACCCCATATTGTCAACTGATCTACAAATATCCTGCAGAAACAGGTTGCTAGCTGTAAGTGTAGAACACAAAAGCCTGCACTGGAGTACAACCTAGCTGGAATGGATTCATACATTTAATTCAGAAGGTCATACTGGGCCTGCTCCCACACTTAGAGAAATGAAGCCCATGTCTGACAACAAAATACTGAATGGTCATACTGGACATGCTTCCACCATGTCTGGCAACAACAGTGGACTTTATATATATATGTGTCAGACGCAGATGTTTGTGC
This sequence comes from Protopterus annectens, assembly GCF_019279795.1. Classification (NCBI taxonomy): domain Eukaryota; kingdom Metazoa; phylum Chordata; order Ceratodontiformes; family Protopteridae; genus Protopterus; species Protopterus annectens. The sequence continues at coordinate 1,326,045,606 of NC_056744.1, forward strand.
ACACACTCCACATTGCACAATAGTCATGCTTTGCACACACATCGGTTAGGAATATACACATATATCCAAGGACAACACACTATAATAGGCCAAACTTACACATACATAGATGAGTGGAAGAGAGTAACAGACAGTGACAAAGAGCTTCCCATCATGAGACTTGTCCCACTCAGCACTCATCCAATTGGCCAATACCACATGATGTGCAAATGTCAATCACTGAAGACATTTGCTTCTGGTATCCCTCAGCACTATAGTGTCTGTGGTGCTTGTGATAATGGTGTAACATGACTGTACAAGTCATTATTCATCTAGCAGTTGTATACATGTCCCTGTTAAATGTAAACCTGTGTGTGACTGACTGTTGTTTGTGTGCTTCCATATGAATGGTTTATGGCCCATTCACACACATTGCACTCCCCATTGCCCTACTTTGGCAAGCCTGCTGATGTCATTCACCTTGAAATACACCTTTGGGGAAGGAGTACCCCTGTAAGCTCTGTGGAGCATGCTATAACTGCGTAATGCTGTACTGTGATGTATTGGTTAGATATGAGTCCTAATCCCAGACATGGCAGCTGTGAGACTCTGTGTGTGTTTGGTTGTGTGTGGAGATCAATGCTTTTGAGGCCATTCACAGTCACTACACTTTCCATTGCCCTACTTTGGCAAGCTTACTGATGTCATTCACCTTGAAATACACCTTTGGGGAAAAGTAGTCCTATAAGCTACGTGGCACATGCTATAACTGTGTAATGCTGTAGTGTGATGCACTAGTTAGGTAGAAGTTCTAATATCAGACATGGCAACTGGAAACTATACATATGTGTGTTTGTTTGCCTCTGAAGGGAATCAATGCTTTAGAGGCCATTCACAGTCATTACACTTTCCATTGCCCTACTTTGGCAGGCCTGCTGATGTTATTCACCTTGAAATACACCTTTGGAAAAGAAGTAGCCTTTACATGCTCAGTAGAGTGTACTATAACGGTGTAATGTTGCAGTGTGATTTACCAGTTAGGTAGAAGCTCTAATCCCAGACATGGCAACTATGAAACTCTGTGTGTTTGTTTGTCTGTGTAGGAATCAATGCTTTTGAGGCCATTCACAGTCACTACACTTTCCATGTCTCTACTTTGGCAAGCCTGCTGATGTCATTCACCTTGAAATACACCTTTGGGGAATGAGTAGCCCTATAAGCTCCATGGCTTGTGTTATAACTGCATAGTGTGATGTACTAGTTAGATAGGAGTTCTAGTCCCAGACATGGCAACAATGAAACTCTGTATATATGTGTGTGTGTGTGTGTGTGTGTGTGTGTGTGTGTGTGTGTGTGTGTGTGTGTGTGTGTGTGTGTGTGTGTGTGTGTGTCTGTCTGTAGGGATCAATACTTTTGAGGCCATTCACAGTCAATATACTTTCCATTGCCCTACTTTGTCAAGCCTCCTGATATCATTCACCTTGAAATACACCTTTGGTGAAAGACTAGCCCTATAAGATATGTGGAGTGTGCAGTAAATGCAGTACACTGTTGTGACAATACATAACTAGATAGGGCTTTGAATCTCAGCACTGTCAAGTGTGTGTGTGTGTTGGTTGTCATCAGTGTAGAGGTAGCTGTCATTGTGTAATAACAAGACTCATTGTGGTGTGGGTTTTGCAAATTTCTTATATGGAGGACCTATTAGATGTCACAATGTCCACCTTACAAGGACAACAGATGTCAAATAGCAGAGAGGCCAGTGTAGGCAATCCATACCCCTACATGTGACATTGTGGATTGGGGAACAAAATAGGCAACCCTTGTATTACCCAGAGAACACTCTCCACCCATGTCTTATACGCAAACACATTTGGCTAGACAACAACCACTATGTTGGTAGATCCCTGCATATTGCCCATGAATAGTAACCATGGTGTGATTGCAGTGGACTACAGAGGACATGGCACCCTGTTCCATCCCTACAACAGGCAAATAATCACTTACAGTGGTCCTTTGATATGTTCACCACTGGACGCCTGCAACAACTGTATAGAGTCAGCAAATGTAACCCACAAAGGAAATGCCATGCCTTATACACATGCCCTGTATGGAGAGATGCCGCTAACACCAGTGAATACCTGTATCATGCTGTCAATGTAGGTGCAGGATCAACCTCAGTTCCATAGCTAGTTCTCACCACATGAGATCAGGAATGCCACATCAGATGATAACAGCCTGTCCACACAACGTGCCCCAGACACTCAGGTACACTTCCGCAGGTCACAGAACATGCATGTGGGACATGTACACATCCCAGACACCATCCGTGTTATGGAATATAGAACACATACATGGCAAGCATTACACAGCACTGGCCAGCCACAGTAGTAACCCAGATGATTGGATGGTGAATACAATACCCACCTGTGTGGAACAATCCAGGGACTACACCCCTGAGCCAGCCTGCAAACCATTGTCATGTGACCTGATGCCAAGGTATACCCTTTGCCTAGCCTTGTACAGCCTTCTGGCACAGTCAGTCACTACACACCTGTGAAGCAATGAACCCATGCATGTCAGTACTGGCAAATCTCTGTTGATATGTGTGTGTGTGGAGATTAATGATTTGGAAGCCATTCTCACTCACTACACCTCCCATTGCCCTACTGAAGCATGCCTTCTGATGTCAGTCACCTTGACATACCCTTTGCCTATATATCAGCCTGATAACCTCTGTGGTGCATGTGATACCTGCGTAATACTGTAGTGTAGCAAACTAGTTAGGAGTTCTAATCCTGACCCTGCCAACTGCGATAATGTGTGTGAGTCCCTGAGATAGTGTGGTTGTGTTGTCCTTGACACTTACTTTTGTGGACAGGCACATGTACTACACCTACCTTATCCCTCCTTTCTCACTGTTGCTGATGTAACTCACCTTCAAATATACCTTTGTCCGCTCTCAAAAATGTAAGCTCTGTGGCGCATGCAATAACTGCATAAATATGTAATAACAGTACATAATCAGGCAGGTGTTTGAAACCAAAACAAAGCACCAAGAAGAGACAAAAAATAAACTTAGCGTACTGTAGTTTATTGTCCGCTTTCATCCGTAGACTTCGTCAGAATACAAAAAACACTGAACTCACAAGCACATTTATAACAACCCTAATTAAACAATTAAAAATCAATTAAATCATTTAACATTTAAAGAAGTAAATTCAAGTAAAAAAGGAATTAAAATCAGTGGATTTGTTTACAGACAATTCCCTATATTTTAAAAAGCATTTGACGTTGATCATGTCATTAAGGCCAGGGTGAGCATCAGAGTTAAGTCTGATCTGCCATAATGTTTCACGCTGTTCTAAGTAGTTCTTGAAATCTCCCCCTCTTAAATCAGGTTGAACAACCTCCAGAACAGAAAACATGAACTTTTTGAATGAAGAACAAACAACAGAATGTTTAAATAAAGCGTTGTTATCATCTTTATGTTTAATAGCATAAATATGTTCCCTGATGCGTATCTTTAAACTTCTACTGGTCATACCAACATAAAAACATGAACATCCAGAACAAATGCTAATGTACACTACACCTTTCGTGTTGCAATTCACGAAGGAGGGTACACTAAAAGTTTTCCCAAAACTCTCCAGACAAATATATGGTCCTTCGAGAATGTACCTGCACATGTTGCATTCATAACAACAATGCATGCCTCTTCTATTGGAGATAATATTGGTAACTTGCGGAATTACAAATTGTAAAGCCTTTTTAACATTAAAACCATTTTTGGAACCAAAAAATGGTTTGTTTCCCAAAATCCGAAAAAGTTCAGAATGTCCCCTAATAACTCTCCAATTCTTTTTGATAATCTGTTGTATTTGTCCACTATCAACGGTCATATCTAAAGTACAAACCAATCTATGTTCAATATTGATGTTATTGCACGACCCCACATAATGGTTGTCATATTCACTATAATTTAACAATGCCTGATATTCTGTTGAACGTTTATTCATAATGTCATTGCTACTATTAATTAATTCACATATGGGGTATCCCCTATTAATGAACAAATTAATAATGAAATCAAATTCTCTTTGTAAAAGACAATTTTTTGAAGTCAAACGACTAGCTCTAATAAACTGCCCTCGTGGTATGTTTTTAACGATATGCCTGGGGTGATTACTGTTGTAGTGCAAATAACTATTGGTAAATGAATCCTTACGATAAATGCTACTATGAAACCTATTGTCTTCTTCATCCCACCATAGGAGCACGTCCAAAAAATTAATTTTTAACCCTACACTACCTAAAGTAAATTTTAAGTAACTGGAAAAAGCATTAATATCAATCAAAAAATTCTTAACAACATTAGTATCTCCCTCAATAATAAACAATAAATCATCTACAAATCGACAAAAAAAGGAAATTTTATATTTTTCCCGTAATATGGGCAAATGCTGATGCTCCCACCAGGCCATAACCAAGTTGGCATAGGCGGGAGCAGCAGCAGAGCCCATAGCTACTCCCCTCTTCTGTTTGTAAAAAGTTTTTTCAAAAAGAAAAAAATTGTTGTCTAAAATAATGTCAAGGAACCCACAAATGGTGGAAATTGCATTCTTAGTAAGTCCACAGTTCTTCTTAGCTAAAAAACAACGAACTGCTTCTACACCCTCACAATGAGGTATGCAGGTATATAAAGAAACTACATCAATAGTACATAGTGTATACGTATTTTTGTCAAATGAATTGTTTTTAATAAACCTGTTGAATTTCTCCAAAAAATGCCAAGAATCCCTGATATATGAATCTTCATTAACCAAACAGGGTCCCAAAACTGCATCAACAATAAGCGAAATGCCCTCAGTGATGGAATGAGGAGAGGACACGATAGGCCTAAGTGGAGGGTCAATTAAGGATTTGTGTGTCTTTGGTATTCCAAAGATGACACCTATTCTAGGTTCATGTACAATACAAAAATCGTATAATTCGTAACCTATGTAGCCTGACATTAATGCATCATATAAAAGTGAATAAATTAATCGTTGTTTGTACAAAATTTCGTGAAGACTGATGGTTTCATACTCTTCATTGTTTTCCAAAATATTTAACATTTTATTTCTATAAAGCTGTTGTTCTAATATCACGATATTACCACCTTTATCACTTTTCATGAACCTCAGTTCAGAAGTCATAGATCTAAGTTTACGTAAAGCCACCCTTTCCTCTTTACTTAAATTATAACAAACTTTAGTTCTACTAGTTAGTGTCTGTCTAATGTCCTCTGTACATAGTTCTTCAAATACTTTAATGGTGTGCTGCAATGGTGGGGAAAAGCTCGAAGGTTTAATTAAATTCTTATTCGTGATAGGAATATCATTCATCAAATAAAACAGATTTAATTTCCGTGTATAAATTTTGATGTCAACAATGGTTTTGCTAAAGTCAGCTCTTATGCTAGGTACAAAGTTTAAACCATATTTAAGAATGTTAGTTTCATAATTAGAAAGTTCAAAATTAGTTAAATTAATGATGGAGAATTTGTCATTAATACAGTCTATGTTTCGTCGCTTGAAGAGTTTGAAGCCAGAAAAGTCCGACTTCTGGTTAGAACAGTGTGCTTGCTGCTCTGACCCTTCTTGATAAAAAAAGAAGACGAACTGTTGACGCCAGATTTAGGGATAACATCAACTTTCTTTTTAAAAATGTCAGTTGTCTCATTGTCACAGTCAGTAATGTTGGTAGTAATGTGTCCATCCCCTGCATTGTCACAAGTGTCACCTACATTGGGTTGATGAACGAAGGATGGACCATCACTGTTGTCAGAAGATAAAACACCAGTGTTCTGATGGTTAATGGAACCATTTTTATCAAGACCAGGGTTACCAGTCGAATTAGTTGTAGAAACAACGCTGCTAAAGGTCTTTCTGTTGTCACTAACTGGTGGATACTGTTGATATCTTCTATTACCATTGGTATTAAAATTGTTAGTCTGATAATTCTTATTAACAAAATTGTCATAGGCAACATGATTCTGATAGGCGTTAATGTCATGCCCTAATTTTGATTGCGTGTTGTTATAAATGTGCTTGTGAGTTCAGTGTTTTTTGTATTCTGGCGAAGTCTACGGATGAAAGCGGACAATAAACTACAGTACGCTAAGTTTATTTTTTGCCTCTTCTTGGTGCTTTGTTTTGGTTTATTTGCAAGTTTTTTTTGAGGTGTTTGAAACCCTGTACTGGTAAGTGTGTGACACAAACATGCTTAGCTGTTACTCTCCTACCACCTTACTTTGTCTCTGTCTGTCTCTTTCACTCTGTCTACTGGATGTGGAAAAGTACACCTGCTTGCTTAGGCAGCAGCTTGTGTTGTGTAAGTGATGCTCCTGATCAGCTGATGGCTTGTACATGAATTGTAGTCCCACACTAGCTGATTACATGTGGAACAGCTGTGGTAACATTCCCAAAGCCAATTGCATTGAAACACACTCCTATAACTAGGAACATCATGTGGGTGTTGGCCCTTTTCATTAACTGTGAGCAAGACTTCATGTCGGTATTTGGTAAACAGCATCACAGAGGGCAATGGGATATACCTCTTTCAACATACACTGTGGAGACAGGCTAACAAACAGGAGGGGATGTTCCAGACATGAGGACAGAATGTAAGTCTTGCTCTTCTACATTTGACATAATGTTGGTTTGACAGGATTTGTGTGGATATGGCTGGTCTACATGATTTAATACCTCTCATGACAGTGTTATGCGGTTGAGGAAACTCTCACCTGTAGGGCTACCTGCAGACTAGCCAGTGCTTGGAGTTTTACATGTGTGGAGTTACTCACAGATGACCTATCTTTAGAAATACAGTAGCGTAGTCTGTGGATTGCTGTCAGTACATGGTGAGAGTCATGAGAATTACTAACTTCATATCCCTCAGAAGACATATGTCACAACAAACCCTGTTACACCAGTAAATGCATGAGTTTATCATAGCAACATGTCAATACTGGCCCTGTGTTTGTGCCTCTAGCCATAACTCCGTCAACCTTTGTACATATTTCATGCAGTAAGAGGTGCATATGTTCAGTGCACAATTATTTATTGACATCATACCTGATAGCAAGCCAGTGAGATATCGGACTGCTACACATGCTATGTAGAGTAGGACTGATATTTGAAGACAAAACCTGGACATTCTGTTGTAGTGTATACAGTAGTGAGGTCTGTGTACTATGGTGATTGTCAACAGAGTTTGTACTGCATATATGTACCTTGATCTGTGTACAGACTATGGTAGTTGTCATTATTCTTGGTCCTATTCTATCTGACGTTGCATGCTGCTCCAGTGTATGGTAACCTATCAGCATACATGATTGTAGGGCCAAACTCACACATGACACATACCACAGTCAGGCATCAGAATACACTGTGTATTGGCCCAGTATATGTAGGGTTAGAGTGTGAGTGTCATGTATGAGGATGGTGTTGATCAGACAGTCCATATACTGTAATATTAAGCATGCTTACCATATGTGGCTGTGTTTGTGTTCAGACTGGCTGTAAGTATGCGCTTTCACACAGGTGTCTGTTACTCCATGCTGTTACATCCAGCCTAGGAAATGTAGGACAGTGTTGTGGCAGTCTGCCTGTAGTTTGCACAGTGCTTTGTGACATGCCTAGGAGCTCAGTGTACTTAGCCAGTGTGGTATGTCCAGATATTTGTCAGATGTACTGGTGCTTGGGCCACCATAACTGTTGTGTATTCCTGACAAAGCAGTGGGATGCCATACAGATGTATGTCACAAACTAGTGGATAGCATGTAGGCTTGTGACCGGTTATTATGTGTAAGGACAGACAAGATTGTGGGAATGCATAAAGTGTGTGAGCATATCTATTCCAGTATTTACATGATATCCCCATTTACATTGCTGTAAACATCCACTTTGTCAGGATTGGTCCACACATCTTGCACTAAGAGGTTCTGTGTATACCTCTGGACTGACCAGAGTGTGTCAGACTGTCCACATTTATTGGTCATATATCTGCTGTATTCCAGAGGACCATTACTGTGGCATCTGTGCTACTGTACTATGATGATCTTAGGATGTCTGTCAGTAATTGATGGTGTACATGTCAATATCAGATGTGACTTCCAACACACAACATTCCTGTTAAGAAAACCCCTGTTACAGTAGCAGCGGTCTACATGTATACCTGCAATTTTTACATGACACCCCCTTTCATTAAGAGATTACGACTATTGGTGCTGAGATATGACTCCACTACATGTTCTGGAAATATGTTAAACATATATGTGTGTGTGTGTGTGTGTGTGTGTGTGTGTGTGTGTGTGTGTGTGTATATACATATATATATATATATATATATATAGATAGATAGATATACACACATGCACACACACACACACACACACACGCACACACACACACACGCATATATATATATATATATATATATATATATATATATATATATATATATATATATACACACACACATATATGGATATATATATATATATATATATATATATATATATATATATTTTGAACATTTTATGCTCAACTTCTAAGAGACTTGCTTGGCTACAAAAATCTGCACTACAAGCTAAAGTTAAGTAAAACTTGCAGTAGTGTATTTTAGTCTTCTGTTAAGTACAAACTTGCAGTTTTAAAAGTACAGTATTTTCATTTTTTTTGTTTCCTACTTGTGTATCATTGTACAATGTGCTGTATGTCTCTGCTATAAGAGGCAGTGGTGTTATCACTTCTTTGTTATCTGATATTTAATAGCCTAGAGGGATTCCTTTGTACTTTAAGTGCTAGCTACAAAGTTTGAGAAATCATTTTATGCTCAACTTCTGAGAGAATTGCTTGGCTACTAACACTTGCATTAGAAGTTGAAGTTAAGTAAAACTTGCAGTAGTGTATTTTAGTCTTCTGTTAAGTACAAACTTGCAGTTTTAAGAGAACTGTGTTTTCATTTTTTTCTGTTTTCTAACTGTGTGTTTCATTGAACAGTGTGCTGTGTGTGTTTCTGCTATAAGAGGTGGGGTGTTATCACTTCTTTGTTATCTGACATTTAACAGCCTAGAGGGATTCCTCTGTACTTTAAGTGGTAGCCACAAAGTTTGAGAAATCATTGTATGCTCAACTTCTGAGAGACATGCTTGGCTACAAACATCTGCATTAGAAGCTAAAGTTAAGAAAAACTTGCAGTAGTGTATTTTAGTCTTCTGTCAAGTAAAAACTTGCAGTTTTAAAAGTACTGTATTTTCATTTTTTCTGTTTCCTAATTGTGCTTTATTGAACAGTGTGCTGCATGACTCTGCTATAAGAGGGGGTGGTGTTATCACTTCTTTGTTATCTGATATTTAATAGCCTAGAGGGACTACTTTGTACTTTAAGGGCTAGCCACAAAGCTTGAGAAATCATTTTATGCTCAACTTCTGAGAGACTTGCTTGGCTACCAGCACCTGCGTTAGAAGTGGAAACTAAGTAAAACTTAAAATAGTGTATTTTAGTCTTCTGTTAAGTAAAAACGTGCAGTTTTAAAAGTACTGTATTTTCATTTTTATTGTTTCCTAATTGTGTGTTTCATTGAACAGTGTGCTGTGTGTGTCTCTCTGCTATAAGAGGGGGTGGTTCATAGGTTTATATATTAGTACTCGACTAATTGCCCTTGTGGGCCATTTTAAGCCTAGCCAATTACTCCCTGTGAGATTCAAAGCCTGCACCTTGTGTCTGATAGGTAAACACCTTAACCATTATGCCAGCTTCCCACCTCCAAAAAAATCCATTAAAGTTCCCTGACCGGGAAATGAATGCAGGCCTGGGTGTTGAGAGTGCCAAATCCAAACCACTAGACCATCAAAGATCACTTCTTTGTTATCTGATATTTAATAGCCTAGAGGGATTCCTCTGTAGTTTATGTGCTAACCACAAAGTTTAGAAATCATTTTATGCTCAACATCTGAGAGATTTGCTTGGCTGCAAACATCTGCATTAGAAGCTGAAGTTAAGAAACTTACAGTAGTCTATTTTTGTCCACTGTTAAGTACAAACTTGCAGTTTTAAAAGTACTGTATTTTCATTTTTTCTGTTTCCTATTTGTGTATTTTATTGAACAGTGTGCTGTGTGTGTCTCTGCCATAATAGGGGTGGTGTTATCACTTATTTGTTATCTGAAATTGAATAGCCTAGAGTAATTCCTCTGTCTTTTAAGTGCTAGCCACAAAGATTGAGAAATCATTTTATGCTCAACTTCTAAAGACTTGCTTGGCTAAAACATCTGCATTAGAAGCTGAAGTTAAGTAAGACTTGTAATAGTTTATTTTAGTCTTCTGATAAGTAGAAACTTGCAGCTTTAAAAGTACTGTATTTTCATTTTTCCTCTTTCCTATTTGTGTGTTTCATTGAGAAGTGTGCTGTTGTGTGTCTGCTATAATAGGGGGTGGTGTTATCACTTCTTTGTTGTCTGATATTTAATAGCCTAGAGGGATTTCTCTGTACTTTAAGTGCTAGCCACAAAGTTTGAGAAATCATTTTATGCTCAATTTCTGAAAGACTCCCTTGGCTGCAAACATCTGCATTAGAAGCTGAAGTTAAATAAAACTTGCAGTAGTGTATTTTAGTCTTCTGTTAAGTACAAACTTGAGTTTTAAATGTACTGTATTTTCATTTTTTTCTTTCATATTTGTGTGATTCATTGAGCAATGTGCTGTGTGTGTCCCTGCTATAAGAGGGGGTGGTATTATCACTTCTTTGTTATCTGATATTAAATAGCCTAGAGGGAATCCTAAGTGCTAGCCACAAAGTCTGAGAAATCATTTTATGCTCAACTTCTGAGAGACTTCCTTGGCTACAAACATCTGAATTAGAAGCTGAAGTTGAGGAAAACTTGCAGTAGTGTATTTTAGTCTTCTTTTAAGTACAAACTTGCAGTTTTAAAAAGTACTGTATTTTTATTTTTTCTGCTTCCTAATTGTGTGTTTCATTGAACACTGTGCTGTGTATGTCTCTGCTATAAGAGGGGGTAGTTCATAGGTTCATAGATTAGTACTAGACTAACTGCTTTTGTGTGCCATTTTAAGCCTAGCCAGTTACCCCCTGTCAGAATCAAGCCCTGCACCTTGTGTCTGTAAGGTAAACACCTTAACCATTATGCCAGCTTCCCACCCCAAACAAAATCCATTGAAGTTTCCTGAAGGGGAAATGAACCAAGGCTGTGGTGGTGAGAGTGCCAAATCCTATCCACTAATCCACCAGGGATCACTTCTTTGCTATTGGATATTTAATAGCCTAGAGGTATTCCTCTGTACTTTATGTGCTAGCCACAAAGTTCAGAAATCACTTTCTGCTCAACTTCTGAGAGACTTGCTTGGCTACAAACATCTGTTTTACAAGCTGCAGTTTAGTAAAATGTGCAGTAGTGTATTTTAGTCTTCTGTTAAGTACAAACTTGCAGTTTTAAAAGTACTGTATTTGCATTTTTTCTGTTTCCTAATTGTGTGTTTCATTCAGCAGTTTGCTGTGTGTGTCTCTTCTATAAGAGGTGGTGGTACATAGGTTCATAGATTAGTACTAGACTAACTGCTTTTGTGTGCCATTTTAAGCCTAGCCAGTTACCCCCTGTCAGAATCAAGCCCTGCACCTTGTGTCTGTAAGGTAAACACCTTAACCATTATGCCAGCTTCCCACCCCAAACAAAATCCATTGAAGTTTCCTGAAGGGGAAATGAACCAAGGCTGTGGTGGTGAGAGTGCCAAATCCTATCCACTAATCCACCAGGGATCACTTCTTTGCTATTGGATATTTAATAGCCTAGAGGTATTCCTCTGTACTTTATGTGCTAGCCACAAAGTTCAGAAATCACTTTCTGCTCAACTTCTGAGAGACTTGCTTGCCTACAAACATCTGCATTAGATGCTGAAGTTAAGTAAAACTTGCAGTAGTATATTTTAGTCTTCTGTTAAGTGCAAACTTGCCATTTTAAAAGTACTGTATTTTCAATTTTTATGTTTCCTAATTGTGTGTTTCATTGAACAGTGTGCTGTGTGTGTCTGTGCTGTAAAAGGGGGTGGTTTTATCACTTTTTGTTATCTGATATTTAATAGCCTAGAGGGATTCCTCTGTACTTTAAGTGCTAGCCACAAAGTTTGAAAAATCATTTATGCTCAACTTCTGAGAGCCTTGCTTGGCTACAAACATTTGGATTAGAAGCTGAAGTTAAGTAAAACTTGCAATCTTGTATTTTAGTCTTCTGTTAAGCACAAACTTGGAGTATTAAAAGTACTGTATTTTCATTTTTTAAGCTAACTAATTGTGTGTTTCATTGAACAGTGTGCTGTGTGTGTCAGCTATAAAAGAGTGTGGTGTTCAGTACTTTGTTATCTGATATTTAATTGCATAGAGGGATTTATTTGGTCTTAATGTGCTAGCCATAAAGTTTGAGTAATCATTCTATGCTCAACATCTGAGAGACTTGCTTGACTACAAACATCTGCATTAGGAGCTGAAGTTAAGTAAAACTTTCAGTAGTGTAACAGTCTTCTGTTAAGTACAAAATTGCAGTTTTAGAAGTACCGTATTTTCATTTTTTTTCTGTTTTCTAATTGCATGTTTCTTTGAACAGTGTGTTCTGTGTATCTTTGCTATAAGAGGGGGTGGTGTCACTTCTTTGTTATCTGATATTTAACAGCTCATAAGATTCCTCTGTACTTTAAGTGCTAGCCACAAAGTTTGAGAAAACATGTTATGTTCACTTCTGAGAGATTGGCTTGGCTACAAACATCTGCATTAGAAGCTGAAGTTAAGTAAAACTTGCAATTGTGCATTTTAGTCTTCTGTTAAGTACAAACTTGCAGTTTTAAAATTACTGTATTTTCATTTTTTTTTCAGTTACCTAACTGTGTGTTTCACTGAACAGTGTGCTGCATGTTTCTCTACTATAAAAGGGAGTGGTGTTATCACTTCTTTGCTATCTGATATTTAATAGCATAGAGGGATTCCTTAGTTTTTAATGTGCTAGCCACAAAGTTTGAGAAATCATTCTATGCTCAACTTCTGAGAAACTTGCTTGGTTATAAACATCTGCATTAGGAGCTAAAGTTAAGTAAAACTTGCAGAAGTGTATTTTAGTCTTCTGTTAAGTGCAAACTTGCCATTTTAAAAGTACTGTATTTTCATTTTTTTCTGTTACCTAATTGTGTGTTTCATTGAACAGTATGCTGTATGTGTCTCTGCTATAAAAGGGAGTGGTGTTATCACTTCTTTGTTATCTGAAATTTAATAGCCTAGAGGGATTCCTTTGTTCTTAAAGTACTAGCCACAAACTTTGAGTAGTAATTCTATGCCTAACTTCTGAGAGACTTGCTTGGCTAGAAACATCTGCATTAGAAGCTGGAGTTAAGTAAAACTTGCAGTAGTTTATTTTAGTCTTCTGTTAAGTACAAACTTGCAGTTTTAAAAGTTCTGTATTTTCATTTTTTCTCTTTCCTATTTGTGTGTTTCATTGAGCAGTGTGCTTTTGTGACTCTGCTATAAGAGGGGGTAGTGTTATCACTTTTTGTTATCTGATATTTAATAGCCTAGAGGGATTGCTCTGTACTTTAAGTGCTAGCCACAAAGTTTGAGAAATCATTCTATGCTCAACTTCTGAGAGACGTGCTTGGCTACAAACATCTGTATTAGAAGCTGAAGTTTAGTAAAACTTGCAGTAGTTTATTTTAGTCTTATGTTAAGTACAAACTGGCATTTTAAAAGTACTGTATTTTCATTTTTTCTGTTTCCTAATTGTGTGTTTCATTGAACAGTGTGCTGTGTGTGTCTGTACTGTAAAAGGGAGTGGTGTTATCACTTCTTTGTTATCTGATATTTAATAGCCTAGAGGGATTCCTTTGATCTTAAAGTGCTAGCCAAAACGTTTGAGTATTCATTATGTGCTCAGTTTCGGAGAGACTTGATTGGCTAGAAACATCTGCATCAGAAGCTGAAGTTAAGGAAAACTTGCAGTAGTTTATTTTAGTCTTCTGTTAAGTACAAACTTGCAGTTTTAAAAGTACTGTATTTTCATTATTTTCTCTTTCCTATTTGTGTGTTTCATTGAGCAGTGTGCTGTTGTGTCTCTGTTATAAGTGGTTTGATGATATCACTTTTTATCTGATATTTAATAGCCTATAGGGATTCCTCTGTACTTTAAGGGCTAGCCACACAGTTTGGGAAATAATTGTATGCTCAACTTCTGAGAGACTTGCTTGGCTAAAAACATCTGCATTAGAAGATGAAGTTAAGGAAAACTTGCAGTAGTGTATTTTAGTCTTCTATTAAGTACAAACTTGCAGTTTTAAAAGTACTGTAGCTGCATTTTTTCTCTTTCCTAATAGTGTGTTTCATTCAGCAGTTTGCTGTGTGTGTCTCTTCTATAAGAGGGGGTGGCTCATAGGTTCGTTGTTTAGTACTAGACTAACTGCCTTTGTGGGCCATTTTAAGCCTAGACAATTACCCTCTGTCCGAATCAAACCATGCACCTTGTGTCTGTAAGGTAAACACCTTAACCATTATGCCAGCTTCCCACACCCAAAAAATCCATTGAAGTTCCCTGACCTGGAAACAGACACAGGTTGTGGTGCTGTGAGTGCCAAATCCTAACCACTAGCCACCAGGGATCACTTCTTTGTTATATGATATTTAATTGCCTAGAGGGAATCCTTTTTACTTTAAGTGGTAGCCACAAAGATCAAGAAATCATTTTATGCTCAGCTTCTGAGTGACTTGCTTGGCGACAAACATCTGCATTTGAAGTTGAAGATAAGTAAAATGTTCAGTTTTGTATTTTTGTCTTCTGTTAAAGACAAACTTGCAGTTTTAAAAGTACCGTATTTTCATTTTTTTGGTTTCCTATTTGTGTATTTCATTCAACAGTGTGCTGTGTGTGTCTCTGCTATAAGAGGGGGTGGTGTTATCACTTCTTTGTAATCTGATATTTAATAGCCTAGAGTAATGCCTCTGTACTTTAAGTGCTAGCCACAAAGTTTGAGAGATATTTTATGCTTAACGTCTGAGAGACTTGCTTGGCTACAAATATCTGTATTAGAAGTTGAAGTTAAGTAAAACTTGCAGTAGTGTATTTTAGTCTTCTGTTAAGTGCAAACTTGCCGTTTTAAAAGTACTGTATTTTCATTTTTTCTGTTTCCTAATTGTGTGTTTCATTGAACAGTGTGCTGTGTGTGTCTGTACTGTAAAAGGGAGTGGTGTTATCACTTCTTTGTTATCTGAGATTTAATAGCCAAGAGGGATTCCTTTGTTCTTAAAGTGATAGCCACAAAGTTGGAGTAATCATTCTATACTCAACTTTTGAGAGACTTACTTGGCTAGAAACATCTGCTTTAGAAGCTGAAGTTAAGTAAAAGTTGCAGTAGTTTATTTTAGTCTTCTGTTAAGTACAAACTTACATTTTTAAAAGTACTGTATTTTCATTTTTTTTCTTTCCTATTTAGTGTTTCATTGAGCAGTGTGCTGTTGTTTCTGTGCTACAAGAGGGGTGGTTTTATCACTTTTTGATATCTGATATTTAATAGCCTAGAGGGATTCCTCTGTACTTTAAATGCTAGCCACAAAGTTTGAAAAATCATTTTATGCTCAACTTCTGAGAGACTTGCTTAGCTACAAACATCTGCATTAGAAGCTGAAGTTAAGTAAAACTTGCAATCTTGTATTTTAGTCTTCTGTTAAGTACAAACTTCCTGTATTAAAAGTACTGTATTTTCATTTTTTCAGTTACCTAATTGTGTGTTTCATTGAACAGTGTGCTGTGTGTGTGTCAGCTATAAAAGGGAGTGGTGTTATCCATTCTTTGTTATCTGATATTTAATTGCCTAGAGGGATTTCTTTGGTCTTAATGTGCTAGCCACAAAGTTTGAGTAATCATTCTATGCTCAACTTCTGAGAGACTCGCTTGGCTACAAACATCTGCATTAGGAGCTGAAGTTAAGTAAAACTTTCAGTAGTGTATTTTAGTCTTTTGTTAAGTACAAACTTGCAGTTTTAAAAGTTCTGTTTTTTCATTTCTTCTGTTTCCTAGTTGTGTGTTGCATTAAACAGTGTGCTGTGTGTGTCTCTGCTATAAAAGAAGTTGGTGTTATAACTTCTTTATTATCTGATATTTATTAGCCCAAATGGATTCCTCTGTACTTTAAGTGCTAGCCACAAAGTTTGAGAAATAATTTTATGCTCAACATCTGAGAGACTTGCTTGGCTACAAACATCTGCATTAGAACCTGAAGTTAACTAAAACTTGCAGTAGTGTATTTTAGTCTTCTGTTAAGTACAAACTTGCAGTTTTAAAAGTACTATATTTTAATTTTTTGACTTCCTATTTGTGTATTTCATTGAACAGTGTGCTGTGTGTGTCTCTGCTATAAGAGGGAGTGGTGTTATCACTTCTTTGCAATCTGATATTTAATAGCCTAGAGTAATACCTCTGTACTTTAAGTGCTAGCAACAAAGTTTGAGAGATATTTTATGCTTAACGTCTGAGAGACTTGCTTGGCTACAAATATCTGTATTAGAAGTTGAAGTTAAGTAAAACTTGCAGTAGTGTATTTTAGTCTTCTGTTAAGTGCAAACTTGCCATTTTAAAAGTACTGTATTTTCATTTTTTTCTGTTTCCTAATTGTGTGTTTCATTGAACAGTGTGCTTTGTGTGTCTGTCCTGTAAAAGGGAGTGGTGTTATCACTTCTTTGTTATCTGAGATTTAATAGCCAAGAGAGATTCCTTTGTTCTAAAAGTGCTAGCCACAAAGTTTGACTAATCATTCTATACTCAACTTTTGAGAGACTTGCTTGGCTAGAAACATCTGCATTAGAAGCTGAAGTTAAGTAAAACTTGCAGTAGTTTATTTTAGTCTTCTGTTAAGTACAAACTTACATTTTTAAAAGTACTGTATTTTCATTTTTTTCTCTCTCCTATTAGTGTGTTTCATTGAGCAGTGTGCTGTTGTGTCTGTGCAACAAGAGGGGTGGTTGTATCACTTTTTGTTATCTGATATTTAATAGCCTAGAGGGATTCCTCTGTACTTTAAGTGCTAGCCACAACGTTTGAAAAATCATTTTATGCTCAACTTCTGAGAGACTTGCTTAGCTACAAACATCTGCATTAGAAGCTGAAGTTAAGTAAAACTTGCAATCTTGTATTTTAGTCTTCTGTTAAGTACAAACTTGCAGTATTAAAAGTACTGTATTTTCATTTTTTCAGTTACCTAATTGTGTGTTTCATTGAACAGTGTGCTGTGTGTGTGTCAGCTTTAAAAGGGTGTGGTGTTAGTAGTTCTTTGTTATCTGATATTTAATTGCCCAGAGGGATTTATTTTGTCTTAATGTGCTAGCCACAAAGTTTGAGTAATCATTCTATGCTCAACTTCTGAGAGACTTGCTTGGCTACAAACATCTGTATTAGGAGCTGAAGTTAAGTAAAACTTTCAATAGTGTATTTTAGTCTTCTGTTAAGTACAAGCTTGCAGTTTTAAAAGTACTGTATTTTCATTTATTCTGTTTCCTAGTTGTGTGTTTCATTAAACAGTGTGCTGTGTGTGTCTCTGCTATAAGAGAGGGTGGTGTTATCACTTCTTTGTTATCTGATATTTATTAGCCCAAAGGGATTCCTCTGTACTTTAAGTGCTAGCCACAAAGTTTGACAAATAATTTTATGCTCAACATCTGAGAGACTTGCTTGGCTACAAACATCTGCATTAGAACCTGATGTTAAGCAAAACTTGCAGTAGTGTATTTTAGTATTCTGTTAAGTACAAACTTGCAGTTTTAAAGTACTGTATTTTTCATTTTTTCTGTTTCCTAATTGTGTGTTTTTTTGAACAGTGTGCTGTGTGTATCTCTGCTATAAGAGGGGGTGGTGTCACTTCTTTGTTATCTGATATTTAATAGCATAGAGGGATTCCTTTGTGCTTTAAGTGCTAGCCACAAAGTTGGACAAATCATTTTATGCTAAACTTCTGAGAGACTTGCTTGGCTACAAACTTCTGCATTAGGAGCTGAAGTTAAGTAAAACTTTCAGTAGTGTATTTAGTCTTCTCTTAAGTACAAACTTGCAGTTTTAAAAGTACTGTATTCTCATTTTTTCTGTTTCCTAATTGTGTGTTTCATTGAACAGTATGCTATGTCTGTCTCTGCTATAAGAGGGTGTAGTCTTATCACTTCTTTGTTATCTGATATTTAACAGCTCAGAGGATTCCTTTCTACCTTAAGTGCTAGCCACAAAGTTTGAGAAAACATTTTATGTTCATTTCTGAGAGATTTGCTTGGCTACAAACATCTGCATTAGAAGTTGAAGTTAAGTAAAACTTGCAATCATGTATTTTAGTCTTCTGTTAAGTACAAACGTACAGTTTTAGAAGTACTGTATTTTCATTTTTTTCAGTTACCTACTTGTGTGTTTCATTGAACAGTGTGCTGCATGTTTCTCTGCTATAAAAGGGAGTGGTGTTATCACTTCTTTGTTATCTGATATTTAATAGCCTAGAGAGATTCCTTGGTTTTTAATGTGCTTGCCTAAAATTTTGAGAAATCATTCTATGCTCAACTTCTGAGAGACTTGC
>NC_056744.1:1326181894-1326201894 GCF_019279795.1 Protopterus annectens
GAATCTTTTCCAACTTCTCAGAGACTTGCTTGGCTAGAAACATTTGTGTTAGAAGCTGAAGTTAAGTAAAATTTGTAGTAGTTTATTTTAGCCTTCTGTTAAGTACAAACTTACAGTTTTAAAAGTTATGTATTTTCATTTTTTATTTTTACTATTTGTGTGTTTCATTGAGCAGTGTGCTGTTGTGAATCTGCTATAAGAGTGGGTAGTGTTATCACTTTTTGTTAACTAATTTTTAATATCCTAGAGGGATTCCTCTGTACTTTAAGTGTTAGCCACAAAGTTTGAGAAATCATTTTATGTTCAAATTCTGAAAGACCTGCTTGGCTACAAACATCTGCATTAGAAGCTGAAGTTAAACAAAACTTGCAGTAGTGCATTTCAGTCTTCTGTTAAGTACAAACTAGCAGTTTTAAAAGTACTGTATTTTCATTTTTTTCTGTTTCCTCATTGTGTGTTTCATTGAACAGTGTGCTGTCTGTGTCTCTGCTATAAGAGGGGTGGTGTTATCAGTTCTTTCTTATCTGATATTTAATAGACTAGAGGAATTCCTCTGTACTTTGAGTGCTTGATACAACATTTTAGAAATCATTTTATTCTCAACTTCTGAAAGACTTGCTTGGCTACAAACTTCTGCATTAGAAGGTGAAGTTAAGTAAAACTTGCAGTAGAGTATTTTAGTCTTCTGTTAAGTGCAAACTTTCAGTTTTAAAAGTACAATTGTGTGTTTCATTGAACAGTGTACTGTGTGTGTCTCTGCTATAAGAGGGGGTGGTGTTATCCCTTCATTGTTATCTGATATTTAATAGCATAGAGGGATTCCTCATTACCTTAATTGCCAGCCACAAAGTTTGAGAAATCATTTTATGCTCAACTTTTGAAAGACCTGCTTGGCTACAAACATCTGCATTAGAAGCTGAAGTTAAACAAAACTTGCAGTAGTGCATTTCAGTCTTCTGTTAAGTACAAACTTGCAGTTTTAAAAGTACTGCATTTTTTTTATTCTGTTTCCTAACTGTTTGTTTTTTTGAACAGTGTGCTGTGTGTATCTCTGCTATAAGAGCTTGCAGTTTTAAAAGTACTGTGTTTTCATTTTTTCTTTTTCCTTATTGTGTGTTTCATTGAACAGTGTGCTGTGTATTTCTCTGCTCAAAGAGGGGTGGTGTTATCACTTTTTTGTTATCTGATATTTAATAGCCTAGAGGGGTTTCTCTGTACTTTAAGTTCTATCCACAAAGTTTGAGAAATCATTTTATGCTCAACTTCTGAGAGACTTGCTTGGCTACAAACAACTACATTAGAAGCTGAAGTTAAGGAAAACTTGCAGTAGTGTATTTAATATTCTGTTAAGTACAAAGTTGCAGTTTTAAAAGTATTGGTTTTTAATTTTTTCTGTTTCCTAATTGTGTATTTCATTGAACAATGTGCTCTGTGTGTCTCTGCTATAAGAGGGGGTGGTGTTATCACTTGTTTGTTATCTGATATTTAATAGCCTAGATGGATTCCTCTGTACTTTAAGTGCTAGCCACAAAATCTGAGAAATCATTTCATGCTGAACTTCTGAGAGAGTTTCTTGGGTACAAACATCTGCATTAGGAGCTAAAGTTAAGTAAAACTTGCAGTAGTGTATTTTAGTCTTCAATTAAGTGCAAACTTGCAGTTTTAAAAGTACTGTATTTTTGTTTTTTCTATTACCTAATTTTGTGTTTCATTGAAAAGTGTGCTGTGTGTGTCTCTGCTATAAAACCGGGTGGTGTTATCCCTTCTTTGTTATCTGATATTTATTAGGCTAGAGGGATTCCTTTGTAATTAAAGTGCTATCCATAAAATTTCATAAATCATTCTATGTTCAACTTCTGAGAGACTTGCCTGGATACAAACATCTATATTAGGAGCTGAAGATGAGTAAAACTTGCAGTAGTGTATTTTAGTCTTCTGTTAAGTACAAACTTGCAGTTTTAAAAGTACTGTATTTTCATTTCTTCTGTTTCCTAGATGTGTGTTTCATTGAACAGTGTGCTGTGTGTGTCTCTGCTATAAGAGGTGGTGGTGTTATCATGTCTTTGTTATCTGATATTTATTATCCCAGAGGGATTCCTCTGTACTTTAAGTGCTAGCCACAAAGTTTGAGAAATCATTTTATGCACAACTTCTGAGAGACTTGCTTTGCTACAAACATCTGCATTAGAAGCTGGAGTTAAGTAAAACTTGCAGTAGTTTATTTTAGTCTTCTGTTAAGTACAAACTTGCAGTTTTAAAAGTACTGTATTTTCATTTTTTCTGTTACCTAATTGTGTGTTTCATTGAACAGTATGCTGTATGTGTCCCTGCTATAAAAGGGAGTGGTGTTATCACTTCTTTGTTATTTGATATTTAATAACCTAGAGGGATTCCTTTGATTTTTAAGTGCTAGCCACAAAGTTTGAGTAAACATTCTTTTTCCAACTTCTGAGAGACCTGCTTGGCTAGAAACATCTGCGTTAGAAGCTGAAGTTAAGTAAACTTTGCAGTAGTTTATTTTAGTCTTCTGTTAATTGCAAACTATAGTTTTAAAAGTTCTGTATTTTCATTTTTTCTCTTTCCTATTTGTGTGTTTTGTTGAACAGTGTGCGGTTGTGACTCTGCTATAAGAGGGGGTAGTGTTATCACTTTTTGTTTTCTGATATTTAATAGCCTAGAGGGATTCCTCTGTACTTTAAGTGCTAGCCACAAAGTTTGAGAAATCATTTTATGCTCAACTTCTGAAAGACCTGCTTGCCTTCAAACAACTGCATTAGAAGCTGAAGTTAAGTAAAACCTGCAGTAGTGTATTTTAGTCTTGTGTTAAGTACAAACTTGCAGTTTTAAAAGTACTGTATTTTCATTTTTTCTGTTTCCTAATTGTGTGTTTAATTGAACAGTGTGCTGTGTGTGTCTCTGCTATAAGACGGGCTGGTGTTATCACTTCTTTGTTATCTGAAGTTTAATACCCTAGAGGGATCCCTCTGTACTTTAAGTGTTAGCCACAAAGTTTGAGAAATAATTTTATGCTCAACTTTTGAAATACCTGCTTGGCTACAAACATCTGCTTTAGAAGCTGAAGTTAAATAAAACTTACAGTAGTGCATTTTACTCTTCTGTTAAGTACAATCTTGCAGTTTTAAAATAACTGCATTTTCATTTTTTCTGTTTCCTATCTATGTGTTTCATTGAACAGTGTGCTGTCTCTTTCTCTGCTGTAAGAGGGGTGGTGTTATCACTTTTTTGTTATTTGGTATTTAATAGCCTAGAGGGGTTTCCCTGTACTTTAAGTGTTAGCCACAACGTTTGAAAAACAATTTTATGCTCAACTTCTGAGAGACTTGCTTGGCTACAAACATCCGCATTAGAAGCTGAAGTTAAGTAAAACTTGAGTAGTGTATTTAATCTTCTGTTAAGTGCAAACTTGCAGTTTTAAAAGGTCTGTATTTTCATATTTCCTTTTTCTTAACTGTGTGTTTCATTGAACAGTGTGCTGTGTGTGTCTCTGCTATAAGAGCGTGTGGTGTTATCACTTCTTTGTTATCTGACATTTGAGCACCTAGAGGGCTTCCTCTGTTCTTTAAGTGCTAGCCAGAAAGTTTGAGAAATCATTTTATGCTCAACGTATGAGAGACTTGCTTGACTACATGCATCAGCACTGGAAGCTGAAGTTAAGTAAATCTTGAAGTATTGTATTTTCATCTTCTGTTAAGTACAAAGTTGCAGTTTTAAAAGTACTGTATTTTCATTTTTTCTGTTTCCTAATTGTTTATTTGATTGAACAGTGTGTTGTGTGTGTCTCAGCTGCAAGAGGGGGTGGTGTTATCACTTCATTGTTATCTGATTTTTAATAGTCTAGAGGGATTCCTCTGTACTGTAAGTGTTAGCCACAAAGTTTGAGAAATCATTTTCTGCTCAACGTCTGAGAGACCTGCTTGGCTCCAAGCATTTACATTGGAAGCTGAAGTTAAGCTAAACTTGAAGTAGTGTATTTTAGTCTTCTAAGTACAAACTTGCAATTTTAAAATTACTGTATTTTCATTTTTTTCTGTTTCCTAATTGTTTATTTGATTGAACAGTGTGTTGTGCATGTTTCTGCTATAAGGGGGGTGGTGTTATCACATCTTTGTTATCTGATTTTTAATAGCATAGAGTGATTCCTCTGTACTTTAAGTGTTATCCACAAAGTTTGAGAAATCATTTTATGCTCAACTTCTGAAAGACCTGCTTGGCTACAAACATCTGCATTAGAAGCTGAAGTTAAATAAACCTTGCAGTAGTGCATTTTAGTCTTCTGTTAAGTACAAACTTGCAGTTTTAAAAGTACTGTATTTTCATTTTTTTCTGTTTCCTAATTGTGTGTTTCATTGAACAGTGTGTTGTGTGTGGCTCTGCTATAAGCAGGGGTGGTATTATCACTTCTTTGTTATCTGATTTTTAATAGTCTAGAGGGATTCCTCTGTACTTTAAGTGTTAGCCAGAAAGTTTGAGAAATCATTTTATGCTCAACATATGAGAGACTTGCTTGACTACATGCATCAGCACTGGAAGCTGAAGTTAAGTAAATCTTGAAGTATTGTATTTTCATCTTCTGTTAAGTACAAAGTTGCAGTTTTAAAAGTACTGTATTTTCATTTTTTCTGTTTCCTAATTGTTTATTTGATTGAACAGTGTGTTGTGTGTGTCTCAGCTGAAAGAGTGGGTGGTGTTATCACTTCATTGTTATTTGATTTTTAATAGTCTAGAGGGATTCCTCTGTACTGTAAGTGTTAGCCACAAAGTTTGAGAAATCATTTTCTGCTCAACTTCTGAGAGACCTGCTTGGCTCCAAGCATTTACATTGGAAGCTGAAGTTAAGCTAAACTTGAAGTAGTGTATTTTAGTATTCTAAGTACAAACTTGCAGTTTTAAAAGTGCTGTATTTTCATTTTTTTCTGTTTCCTAATTGTTTGTTTCATTGAACAGTGTGTTGTGTGTGTCTCTGCTATAAGAGAGTGTGGTGTTATCACTTCTTTGTTGTCTGATTTTTAATAGCCTAGAGGGATTATTCTGTACTTTAAGTGCTAGCCACAAAGTTTGAGAAATTATTTTATGCTCAAATTCTCAGAGACTTGCTTGGCTACAAACATCTGCATTAGAAGCTGAAGTTAATTAAAACCTGCAGTAGTGTATTTTAGTCTTCTGTTAAGTACAAACTTGCAGTTTTAAAAGTACTGTGTTTTCATTTTTTCTGTTTCCTAATTGTGTGTTTCATTGAGCAGTGTGTTGTGTGTGTCTCTGCTATAAGCAGGGGTGGTATTGTCACTTCTTTGTTATCTGATTTTTAATAGTCTAGAGGGATTTCTCTGTACTTTAAGTGTTAGCCACAACATTTGAGAAATCAATTTCTGCTCAACTTCTGAAAGGCATGCTTGCCTACAAACATCTGCATTAGAAGCTGAAGTTAATTAAAACTTGCAGTAGTGAGTTTTAGTCTTGTGTTAAGTACAAACTTGCAGTTTTAAAAGTACTGTATTTTCATTTTTTTCTGTTTCCTAATTGTGTGTTTAATTGAACAGTGTGCTGTGTGTGCCTCTGCTATAAGACAGGCTGGTGTTATCACTTTTTTGTTATCTGATATTCCTCTGTACTTTGAGTCTAGCCACAAAATTTTAGAAATTATTTTATGCTGAACTTCTGAAAGACTTGCTTGGCTTCAAACATCTGCATTAGAAGGGGAAGTTAAGAGAAACTTGCAGTAGTGTATTTTAGTCTTCTGTTAAGTACAAACTTGCAGTTTTAAAAGTACAATTGTGTGCTTCATTGAACAGTCTGCTGTCTCTGTCTCTGCTATAAGAGGAGGTGGTGTTATCACTTCTTTGTTTTCTGTTATTTAATAGTCTACTGGGATTCATCTGTACTTTAAATGCTAGCCACAAAGTTTGAGAAATCATTTTATGCTCAACTTCTGAGAGACTTGCTTGGCTACAAACTACTGCATTAGAAGGTGACGTTAAGTAAAACTTGCAGCATTGTATTTTAGTCTTCTGTTAAGTACAAACTTTCCATTTTAAAAGTATTGTATTTTCATTTTTTTCTGTTTGCTAATTGTATATTTCATTGAATAGTGTGCTGTATGTGTGCTATAGGTGGGGATGTTGTTATCACTTCTTTGTTATCTGATATTTAATAGCCTAGAGAGATTCCTCTCTACTTTAAGTGTTAGCCACAAAGTTTGAAAAATCATTTTATGCTCAACTTTTGAGAGACTTGCTTGGCTACAAACATCTGCATTAGATGCTGAAGTTAAGTAAAACTTGCAGTAGTGTATTTTAGACTTCTGTTAAGTACAAACTTTCACTTTAAAAGTACTGTATTTTCATTTTTTGCTGTTTCCTAATTGTGTGTTTCATTGATCAGTGTGCTGTGCGTCTCTCTGCAGTTAGTTCCCCATCCACCCTCCCTATTGTCGAGTTGGTATTAGTGTTGGTGGCTCTGGAATTGTCCATTCCTCCTGTAAGTTTGTATTAGAACACTCCTCCTAGGTCCATCTAATTTGCTCACTTAACCGAGTACAGTGAGATCATATTCTGAGTCTAGTGTTCACTCTACTTAATACAGAGAGAAGATTTGAGAAGGCCACCCCACTTAGGTTCTTCCTTCCTCTTTCCTTGCACTTAAAAAATGTGCATGTTATTCATCTGCTTTTAATGTATTTGTGTTTCCTCCTACTTTATTTTGATTTTCTTAAAAGTAGTACTCAATTTTATTTATTCTGCTGCATTTATTACTGTTTGGTAGTAGCCTGATTAAATTGGAACTGTTATTCTAAGTCTTTTGGATTAAGCACTTGGGCTTCATAGAGGCTGTTTTACATTAAGAATGTTTGTGGTCTGCACTGTTGTAGCAGGACACGTAGCTTACATCCTTCTAAGCTGGGAATTGCTGATTGAAGACCCAGTGTCTGCTATTCTAAAAGAGTATTCATTTTGGCTTAAGCACTTGGGCTTCAGGCCAGTTTTCTACATTAAGAGGGTTGTGGTCTGCACTTTTGTGGTAGGAGATGCTGGATTCTGCCCTTCTGAGATGGGAATTTCTGGTCACAGGCTTATTGTGCCTGCTTATTTGAACTGTTTCTTTCTGAAATTGGTGCGCCTTGTTGCTGTAGCATAGACCAGATTCAGGCCTGCAGAATCTATCTTTGTTTGTATAACTTGAGCACTAATCCAGGCCATCTTTTTTTTGGAGAAGGTCCCCTGCACCCTAGTAGCAGGAGTGTGCAGTTAGAACTTGTCTGATTGATGACTGCTGGAACAGGGCTCAGTTTTGAGCTTTTATTCTAGTTAGTTGGGTAACTTGTTTAAATCAGTTTGTTCATTTTCTGTTGTTTTTTATATATATATATATATATGGATCTACCTGACAACATCGACACTTCAGAACACTGACAACGACTTCACCGACACCACATAATCGACAAGTCAGAAGACCGACGGAGGAAAACACCGACGCTGAGAACACTGAGATGGGGAAAGGATGTGTAAGTATGCGGTAGTGATGGACGTTAGTGCGGAGTAAGGTAAGTGTGCGATGTTGACGGTCTGTAGGGATAGGGGTGGGATAAGTGAGTTAGGGTTAGGGCGCGGGTTAGGTAAGGGTGCGAGTAAGGTAAGTGTGCGATGTTGACGGTCTGTAGGGATAGGGGTGGGATAAGTGAGTTAGGGTTAGGGCGCAGGTTAGGTAAGGGTGCAGTAGTGATATTTTTTGGGTTAGGGGCGGGTTACGTGAGTTAGGGTTAGGGCGCGGGTTAGGTGAGTGTGCAATAGTGACGGACATTAGGGTTAGGGTTTCGGTTAGGGTTGTAGATAGTTGTGTATGTAAGGGTTAGTGTTGGTTTGTAAGGATTTTGGTGTGCTTGTGTTGTGTGTGTGGGTTTTGGACAGGGGATTTGTTTTGTTTGTTGTTATGATGTGTCGAGTGTATGAGGTGTCGTGTTTGTGAACTGTTGATTATGTGGTGTCGGTGAAGTCGTTGTCGGTGTTATAAAGTGTCGATGTTGTCAGGTAGATCCATATATATATATATATATATATATATATATATATATATATATATATATATATATATATATATATATATTGCACTTTATTCATCTTCATCTGCTTTTACTGTATTTGTGTTTCTTTCTACTTTATTACTAGGGGCATTGATTACAACTCTGATCTGGGATATATAACAATAAGTATCATTTTCTGTGCATTTAAAGTGTTTTTTGATAGTATCTGCTTTTATTTCTGAAAAAAATATATATGTATATACTTGTTTCCCGCATTTCTAAGCTAGTATAATCCAGTTTTCAGGTTAGTGCTGAATTCAGGGCTGTGTTACAAATCTCTGTGTTTGCCCATACCTTACTTGGATAGAAGGAAGTTTCTCTGTTCACCTGTGAAAGATGGGAGCTTTGAGAAGCCAATCTGTCCATGGAGGAATGGTTTCAGCCTAGAAATTAGTAGTTTTTTGGCCATTTTGGGCTAATTTCTATCTCTTTCATTTCCATTTCATTTCCTTGCTATAAATACCGCATTTGCCCAGTTTTGCGTGTTGGGCAGTGACGGTTAGCTAGGGTAAAACTATTCCCGGCTCCACAAAGTCTACTCTTCAATTTTTCTCTTGGAGCTAGACAAACTTTCAACTAAAGCACTCAAGCCATTCATTTCTCAGCCCCAACACGCTCAAAACTTATAGCAAGCACTTATAAACCCTAGCAATAGACCCTCCTGTACTGTACAGAAAGACAAGGCTCTCTATTCGATGTTACCAGCCATCCAGTAAAACAGTTCACTGTACCTATCCAGGCATGGCCAAAGGGCAGTTTCAGGTGTACTCTCCAGTCCAACTGGTGACTCTGGGCATTTTGAGGCAATGTTACAACTGCTTCATGTACACAGACAACCCTCTCCTCCTACCACCAAACAGTAAAACATGTGAGAGATGCAATTATACAGCCAAACTGGAGGCTAAATGCTCTCAACCCAAGACTGGATGAGACAGTCAAGAGGAGAAGGGAAATACTTGCATCATACCACCAGTCTCACATAGACCCATTAAACCAGCACCGGCAAAAAACACACATAAATACATGAAAACTTACTCGGAGGCTCTAAATAAAAATCTGCAAAACCAGCAGAGACCTCCAAAGCAAACATCCAAGCAACCTCTATCCCCCAACACAAACCATGAAACACATACTTCAAAAAACCAGAGTGCCATGCAATCACAGCCCTTAATGCAAAATAACATACCCAACATACTAGTAATAGGTGACTCAATAGTCAGGCACACTGATGTCCCACTCACTAGGCTGAATAAGGAGAAGGTTACTTTTAGCTGTCTGTCAGTTGCCAGAATCCAGCACATAACACAAGCACTCGGGTCACTCCAGAACAAGTACAAATAGGACTCTGCCATTGTCCATGTTGGTGTGAATGACCTGAGCCGTACCTCCCTGGACTACATGAAAAGAGACATGGAAGAACTCTCTGATCACGTAGCCCAGGCCAGTATGACCCTGTCCCTGTGTAGCACCCTGCCCTCACCAACAATGATACCACGGCATAAAGAAAAAATTCTTGATTTCAACAATTGGCTAAGTTTCTAGTGTCATTTAAAAGGGATCCAGTGTCTGTCCACCTGAGATGACATGCTCGTCAAGCCATGCTGCTTCACTGGAGATGGCTTGCACCTGTCACCCTTAGGCTTTTGAATACTGGATAAGGCTCTTGCCACCCCCATAGTGCCTTTTTAGGCAAGGTTCAATAGACAAACCAACCGCCGTAAATAGTACAAGTAACAAAAAACTGAGGGTAATGCTACTCAATGCCAAAAGTCTACACCTCAAAATGCACGCACTCGAGGCACTCCTCAGTATGGAGAAAATCGATATATGTGCAGTAACAGAAACCTGGTTTAAGGCTCCAGAGAGCACCCCAGCACTACCAGGCTACAACTCATACCATACATTTCGGCCACAGAACCCAAACCAAAATACAGAAGGTGGGGGCGTATCCATATTTATTGAGGTTACCCACACCTCCAGGTTAATGGCACAGCACGATACTTCAGAGATCATTGGGCAAAACTGCAATTCAAATTGTAGCTTGCTACAGATCACCCACCATGTCCCAGGACCCCAATTCCACATTTCTGGAAACACTGGGAAACATAAAGGTCCTACCAAATACCCTAATATTGGGTGATTTCAATTATCCAAACATTAACTGAGAGAACTACTCAAGTACTAACTCCCTTGGCCAACATTTCCTAGAATTTATAAACTCAAAAACCCTGGTTCAACTGGTCAACACTTCCACCAGAAGTGACAACATATTGGACCTGGTCATCACCAACATGGGCGACCAGTGTTCCACACCGGAGGTCAACACCTCACTGGTTAGATCTGACCATAAACAAATCATTTTGGATATTCACATTCTGCCCCCACCCCCAGACAAGGAAACCACTGTGAAAAGCTTTGTAAAAGCAAACTTCACGTTACTTAAGACTGAGGTGGAAAGTTTCAAAGCCTCCATGCAAAATGATAATGCTGTCCAAGCTGCAAAATCCTTTACTAATGAATTCTACGGACACCTACAAGAATACATGGATCGTGCCATCCCAAGCAAAACCAAGACTCAGTCCTCTAAGAAAAGGAAACCAGTCTGGTTGACTCCTGCCATAAACAAGCTAAACAATAGAAGGAGGAAACTAGTACAGAAAAGAGTAAAATCCCAAGAAGGGAAGACATCCCTGATCAGTATCAACGATCCCTCATAAAATCATCCAAGGCGAGCTTTGAAAGAAAAATTGTCAAGGACTCCAAAGATAACCACAAGGCATTCTTTAGCTATGTCAAGAATCTAAGTGGCAATGCTCAGATCTGCTCAGAGTTAGTGCAGAATAGCACAAAATACACTGAACTGACTGATATCGCCAACATCCTGGCAGACAGGTTCAGCGCAAACTTCATCCCCTCTCACCCCCCAAAAGGGTCCATAGCCATACCAGAAGAATGCAGATCCCTGAAATCAGACACTCAGGTTAAAACAGCCTTCTCCAAAGCCAAAAACACAGCATCAATGGGACCAGATGGTGTCACAGGCTGAATCCTACATGAGCTCAAAGACGAACTAACCCCTCACCTAAACACACTGTTCAAACTCAGCCTCTCCACAGGCTACGTACCCATAGAGTGGTGCACAGCAATGGTTATTCCACTCCACACAGGTGGAGCCAGAACAGACCCCAGGAACTATCGCCCTATAAGCCTGACTAGCTTGGTCTGCAAAGTTATGGAGTGCATCATCATGGAACTCATTAACAGAGACACTGGCAACCTCCAAACATTGGACCCTACCCAGTTTGGCTTTGTTAAAGGCAGATCATGCCTCCTAAACCTGGTGAACTTCTTTGAGACAGTTAACAAAGCTATAGATGAGGGAAAGGTGGTACACACAGCCTACCTGGACTTCGCTAAGGCCTTCAACACCATTCCCCATTCTGGTATTATAGACAAGCTCACCAGCCTGAACATAAACCCCTACATCACAAGATGGGTTGCCAACTGGATCACGGACAGAACCCACATGGTGAGAGTTGTGGGAGCTAGGTCCGACTCTAAATCGGTTACAAGTGGTGTTCCCCAGGGCTCAGTCCTTGGACCCCTCCTGTTCAGCATATACTTCTCAGAGGTACAGGCAAGCACAGGAGGACTATGGCTGACCAAGTTCACAGATGACTGCAAACTAGGGGCTATAATTGACTCTCCAGATGACACAGACATCCTTCAAAAGGGTCTCACTGAGACGGATACCTGGTGTCAAAATCATGGCCTCAAGCTAAATGCCAAAAGGTGCATAGTCATCCCCTTGGAAAAAACAAAGTACCCACAAACTAACACATAGGTGGTAGTTCCCTAAATATGGAAGATGAAATAATGGATCTGTGGACCCAAGTAGATAATAATCTCAGCTTTGATAATCACATTACCAAAGTGGTTAGAAAATCCTTCTACGTGGCCCACCTAATCACAAAAGCATTCGTATCCAGATCAAAAGAGGTCATTGTGCCCCTCTACTCAGCACTCATCAGACCCATCATAGAGTACAATGCCCCATTTGGGATGTACCTTACACGACACCTGCAACAACTGGAAAGACCACAGAAGTACCTCACCAAGAGGATCACTGGCCTCAAGCAGATGCCCTATGCAGCTCGAATGAAGAAACTCCAGCTGTATTCAGTTGCATATCGCCTATTCAGAGGTGATCTCTGCCTGACATACAAGGCCATGTCCAACCCAGAATTGATAGACATGCTCCAAATAAAGAAAATCTTATCCCCTCAAGCCACAATCTCTAGGGATCTATACCTCACAACAACAATTAATAGGATGTGCTGGAGGGATAGATTCCTGTCCCAGAGACTTCCCATGCTTTGGAACAAGATTCCAATCTACATTAGGCAGAGTTCTTCACTAACACTCTTCAAAAAAAATCTTGACGAGTGGATGGGAAACAGAAAGTTTACCCCGGGGATCACTTCAGTGGCTCTGCTGGACAGAGGCACAGGGAACTAATCTAAGTGGGCAGTAAAAGCTACCACATTCTGGCTAGGCTTATAAATGCCTTCAGGCAGATAGCCTAGTACCTACCTATGAACCTATACACACACACACACACACACACACACACACACACACACACACACACACACATATATATATATGTACTGTCTGTCTGACGTGCTGTCATTGCAGTAGCTTGGGGTGTGAGTCTACCATCTGGGACACCTGAGTATATATGCCTTGTACAACACTCTTTTCCATTTGAATGTGTTACATACATGGGTAGTATCCCAGGTTATATGCAGTCACACTTGCATGTGGTGTATCATTACTTTACTGCTGTTGACGGTGCTTTCCCAAGTAAAAGTAGATTGCAGATTGTTGTACTGGAACCAAACACCCCTGCATGCAAAGATGGACTCTGAGCCCTCACTGTCGTGTTCTTGGTGTGTGAGCTGTGTCTCATTAAATAATTCCTACTGGATATTGATCTGACATGTGGATATTAACTGTAGACTACTGTGTGTATAGCACATGTCAGTGAGGGCTGCTTTCATGTAGTAATGGCATACCTATTGGTGTCAGACGTCTTTCTGTCAACACATTCATCCTAATGCATAGCCAGTTGGCAGCTGATGTCTGTCTGTCCTCTGTACAGATGTGCAGATGTCAGGTATCCATTCTGGCTACTTATAGGCAATCTATACTTGACTGACACTGACATGTCTGCCCAGCTGTGTTATGAATTCCACAGCTAGGAATCCACACCCTGTATGCACCACATGCCATGGATACCTCAACTACACTACCACAGTCAACAGAACATGCTTGGGTGCAGGTCTCCAAGACAGACACTGACAATGTTATGTAATACATGTTGCATACATGTCAGCTGGAGCACCTCACTGGTCCTCTGCAAGAGGCAACCAGATGATTGGATGTTGCATGTAACACTCACCCTGAGGATCACCCCTGTAGTATCTGTTGATAGATGGCTTGCTGGCACATGTCAGGTGGCATGATACCACTGTACACACATCCCCTACACTTCCCATCTCTCCATGAACAACAGCATGGTACACACCTATGAACACCTGCACTGATGGACCCCAGTACTGACAAATGTGTATGTGTGCATTACTTAGAATAACAGTGTCTGTGTGTTTGTAGATCTGTAGTTGAGAATACCCTGATGCCCTTCACACCCACCGCACCTCTCATTGCCATAGTTTGATGTGGCTGCTGCAGTACCAGACATTACATGTACCTTGTTACACTCTTCTCCCTAAGGGCTTCCTGGGGGTTGCAGTACCTGCACAACACTGTTGTACAAAAGGCATGGGATACCCTCTGAGTTCTGGCAAGTGTGTGTATGTGTGCATGTGTGTATATTTGTAGGATACAACATTCTGAGGCCACATTCTCCTTGCCTTGCCCACAGTATTAGGGATAATGATGTTGCTGACCATAGCAGAGCCATGACAATGCATCACCCTACTATCCCTGTGGCATGTGCATTAGATGCATATCCCTGAAGTAGTACTCTTCGGATAGACAATGGGTTGTATTACAGTCCTGGTCAAGAGTGTTATCATGGGTTTCAGTGCATACAATATCCACTGTGGGTGCTGGGTATACTGACTTTACACCATGGTACCCTCAGTGCATTTCCCACGTTCCACTGCATGGGAACCACTGTCACCATCAACCATATAGGTAACTGATAACACTATCCAGCCCAGTTATGCATGTGCTGCGTGCAACTTATCTGTAGCAGAATGAACACACTGACAAGGTAGTTAGCACTGATAAGCCCAGGTGTCTCAGATGTGTGTATGACTGTTATGTGTTTGTCACTGTGTATATGACAGTATGTCACACTATGTATTGTCCATAAACAACCAGTACATCCCACATTACTATACTGTACAGGCCTGGAGATGTTCTTCATGTAACATGTAACCTGGAACATACCTCATCCTAAAAGCTGTGTGGTTGTGCAATTAAGGCCACACACATCAGTAGCACTACATACCTAGGTAGGAGTTCTAGTCCCAGTGTTGCCAAGTAAGAGTGTGTGTGTATGTGAAGGAATCTACTTCCATTTGCAGAATATACATGTCCCAGGAGGTCATCTGTCCGAGAACTGCCTGGCATTTGATAACATTTCACAGGTATTATCCTGTGGAAATACATTCCATCACAACTAGTAGTAGATGTGTAAATGCCCTCTTCCCCACTGTATAGGTGTACAGCGATACTGGGGTTGGTATACTGGGCTGGGCATGGCTCTCACCATCATTGCAGTTACTGTTGAGTGTATCCCCTCACTTAGCTGGCCGTAATGCTGTACAGTTAATGTTAACAGGTTAACTAGTTGTCTATCACACTGCGGTTCTTCAGCACCTCTCACCCTCCAAAGGGTAGGACTATGCCACCCACACCAGCACACCTAGGTTTACCGAGTTGAGGACTGCACTACATTGGGGAAGGGGACATATACCCTGCCAGTACCATCGTCAATGACATTAAACTAGCAGACTGCTTATTTCCCAATGTGTTGTTGTGCCTATTCTGTCTTGGTGGAATTACATAGGCTAAAATGGGTTCCTTGCACAGATACATACTTCCATGTGTACAAAATTCTCTGTGTATTGCATCAACACCAAAGCCTCTGGGTGTGTTATACATAAACATGTGGTGTGTGGCACCCAGTCCACTTACCATTGTCCACTGTAGAAGGGCTGCTGACATCAGCCACCATGCATTCACCTGTATACACCACCCCCAGACTTATCGGCCATGTGGCACATGCAGTAACTGTTATACAGACCTAAACCAAATATCCACAGTTGGAGCTGTAT
Source organism: Protopterus annectens (assembly GCF_019279795.1). Lineage (NCBI taxonomy): Eukaryota > Metazoa > Chordata > Ceratodontiformes > Protopteridae > Protopterus > Protopterus annectens. The sequence continues at coordinate 1,326,197,360 of NC_056744.1, forward strand.
TCCCTCTGAAAAATTATGTCAAAACCAAGTGGAAATTATGACAGTCTTTATTCTGATGTACAATCCAAACAAGTATAAGCGCTTTCATCTGCTGACATGCAGACTTTATCAAATACCCTCTGTAATACAGACCTGTGACGTGTTCAACTGTACCCAGGATATGGCACAGCCAAAGTGTCACCACAGTGCCATACCCCTTATAGTATACAACAGCAGACCATCATCCTGCTGACACATGGACACCTACAACACAAATGAAATACATTCTGGAGACCACAATCACTCAGTGTTAATAACAGCTATAATGCATCATGGCTGGAGAGCTACACTTCCTGACATGTAAGCATTAAACTTTACTGCTGACAACATCTTACACATCATTACATTGGTACTCCATAGTGCAGGCACCCTGTGTATCAAAACCATATTAGCCTGTCCCTGCATCAATGTTATGGATGACAGGGATGTGGCACAGGTATCATCATATGCACGGGGTGTGTTGTTGGTTTGCCACAGACCTAGGCTAAGCCATACATTTGACACCATGTGTGTGAGTGGGTTTAATTATTAATTTGCCTGTGGTGATGTGGTGTGTGCATAGGTATGGGATTGCCCTAGCTGTGTTGGTATTGTGTGTGTGTGTGTGTGTGTGTCTATGCATGCACACAGTTCTGCCATGTGGCTGCCCTAAAGAGGGGCTTGCTGGACAGCTGCAGACCGTACCTGGCAGAGTTTGCAGTTCACCATCTCCGCCATGGACATGAGAACTGTGCCTGCTAGGGGTTCCACAGGCACCACAGGTACAAGCCACCATATGGTACACTCCCCTGATGTCGACATATGTCTGCTGGATCCGGGTCCCTCTTGAGACTGGCCAGGGCCACATGCAAGTGGCCTGCTGTAGTGTGGTGTGGACAGCACCTCCCCTGCAATGCTGGGATTGGTACTGCCACTATGAGAGTGGCTCTGTGTTCTGGCATGTCCACATCAACCTCCAGCTGTTGGTGTTGCTGGCCTACATCCACATGGCCGTCACACCACTCCCACCATATGCTTGAGCATGGACATTCCATGGTCGAGGTTTCTCACCATCTCACCCAACCATCTATCCATGACCTCTAAAAATAATGGAGGGCACCTGCAAGATCACGGATGTTGTCAGTAACAGCTGAATGAGTAGCCCTCTGCAGCCTCAAAGCCTGTCTGGTGTACCATTCCATATGTGCCTGCGCCTCCATGATGGCCTGAAACATGCGTCTGCTGGTACCAGATGTGGCACTTCTGCCAGTGGCTCGATGATCAGCAGCCCTCCAATGAGCACCCCTGTACATCTGCCTATATAGTACCCTGCTAGACATCCAGCTATGGCTGCTGTGTCCAGACACATGTGCCATAGATATCACACTGTCCTTTCCATGCCACCAATTGCCTACTGTCCCTCAGCTATGGCCACTGGTGATGGGGTATGTAAAGGCATTGTGACTGTGTGCAGGGATGGGGTGGATAGAAGAGGGATGTCAAACGATGGCGCAGCTTCAGCCCCTGACAACCCTGCCTGTGCCTGAACACTCCTACCATCATTTTCAGTGTCTGTATGGACACCAACAGCAGATTGCTTGCAGAATGGACCCTGACCCACCTCGCCACCTGTGAGGGGAAAGCAAGAAACTCACTTTAAGACCTGTACATCATTGCTTAACAGTATATACACACACACACACACACACACACACACACACACACACACACACACACACACACACACACACACACACACACACACACATTCACACTGACATTCCACCATACTACTTACCTGTCCCTGAGTTTACACAATGTCCCTAGTTTTTTCTCATAATTTTCCCATCCTGCATCAGTCTTGAATAATTACAGTCAATAATACCAATCACTAACGTATCATTCTTCTAATTGCTCAGAAAAGAGATCACTAAACATGAACTCTTTAACTTGATTGGAGTAATTTTTCAAAGACTCCCTGATGTCATCCAGTGTTCACCCTGGTTTTGTCCAGACATCTTGAGCATGGCCCCCATATGTTATGGGCTACTACAGTCACTCAATAGTGTCCCACACTGGAGTGTCACACTTAACTATTGTTCAGTAGATGCAAGATCTGTTGCTCTTTTAACTTTTTATGTGGACTACAGTAATATTTGGAAACACTCTCTGGTGTTGTCTAGTAATTCCTCAATGCATCATTAGTGCTGCATACTTGGGTATTCTTTCACCTTTCTGCTGATTGCAATTAGAACAGTATCCCTGGTGTCTAGTTTTCCCTCCCAATGCATCTTTCATGCTGCAGACTTTATTATACTATCAGCTGTCCTGAGATTACATATCAGAAAAGTATTCCCAGTGTCTAATGTGTGTCCATGTACTGCATGATTTCTAAGGGAAGTTGAGAGGTATGAACAACCCCACACTCACACATGTGCATACATGAACACACACACACACACACACACACACACACACACACACACACACACACACACACACACACACACACACACACACACACGCACACCACACACTTACAGGTGAGGTTGCACAAAAATATTACACACAGACCTCTCATTATCCATCTGTCAACATGCATGACATATGGCACTCAACAGCATGCAGTGCAGCTATAGTCAATCCCTGCTAGCAACATTATGCATCTCTGTGATGCATGGGTTGTGTTAGTGGATGATACCCCTTCCCCTGGAACACACTGCACCCATGTACACAGTATTGCTGTGCACCTGTTCAGCACCCCGGCATGTACTGTGCACCATACCTCACAGGTCTACACACCATTGCTGAATGTGTGTATGTGTGTGTCAGTTATGTTTGCTCTGCTGCTCACAGCTCCTATGTGTATGTCCTACACATACCTGGGATGATATGTAGACAGATGTCATTTGTGAATGCCTGATGTCTGATTTACCAATCTCATCATCAGCGGTGCATGTATGGCCAATAAAATACAATTACACTGACAACCTTCAAACCTTACTGTGGCTATGGGGAGTGTGCACACCCTTATTGATATGGCTCTCTCTTTCCTGATATGCCATGGGGCCACATTACTGTATATGTTAACATTACATGAACCTGATATGTGACATATAACCTGTGCAATCAAATGCAGTATCAAACAAATGCATTAGTTGCGCAGATGCTGACTGAGATGCATACAATTTGTGGGTGCGTATGTGTGCACAACCTTATCATGATGGTTTTTTGCACCTACTGTTATGTGTACTACAGCAGTCCCTATTCATGGAAGGGGTATACTAGCATGGGCCATCTGCATTTGCCAGTATTTGGTCTCTCTAGCCTACAAATGTCCCCCAACTCTGCATGATATAGTGCAATATATATGTGTCCTCCAACACATACGCCATGTATATATATATATATTTTTTATTCTTATTTTTTATATATTACATACTTATTAATTACATAATATACTTAAAGTGTTATCATATGTAATATCTAAGTTTGTCTCATGCACTTTAGATTTAATGTATCATTACAACATTTTGGGCTATATGTGGTTTAATGTAAGTTAAGTTAACATAAGTTCTCATCATACTAAGTATGAAACATCCATGATACAGGGCTCATGGATTTGACAGAAGCAACTATGTACATTCAGTTTGCTTTTATTGATTTAATTCAAAGGTTATGCTACTGTCATTTTGATGTGTTCTTCTATATAGAGCATTAACAATTTATTTATGTATTCTATTATTATATCCTACATTTTTAAAAAGCTTTTTAAATCATACATATGGATTTGAATCATGGTTTATTCAATGGTTCTACAAAGTAGAATTTATTGTTATTCCCCGGTGTAACCGTGAGCCTTGAGGAACAATTATGAAATAAATAGATACATATAGCTTTAAGAACCATTGACCCTATAGACTTTTATGTATATATATATTTTTTAGAGAAGTATTTCTTTTAAGCATGATTTTAACAAAGTCAGTGAAATGAACGTATTTGTAAATGAAAGTTACAAAGTATGAATTTGTGTTATTTTAATTAATTAAAAAATTTTTTCCCGCGCTTCAGCGGATGTATATAAACACAACAGCTGATTTCTAATTGTTATCTGATGAAGCGTGGATGTACCACGCGAAAGCGCTTATTCTTTGTATCTTAATAAAAGTTATGGACACTTTGTGAGTCGCTAGAGTTTCCTGATCAACTTCCAGTGATTTATGCAGAACGTTTTATTTTTCATTCTTCTGTGGTTGGTATCTCACTACGATCTTTTGCAACTCTGCATGATTGCAAGGTCAACTCATGTGCACAGCCCTTGGAGGTCACACAGTGCTATATGCTACTATTCACTATTGCTATGGAGTCAGGGTTATGTCTGCCACACTTCATGACCTTGACTGTGTGCAGATACAGCCATTCTTAGTGAGCTTTGGATCTTTGCTTCAGTGCACTGTTGTGTTTCAGTATGACACACCCTCCCCACCCTCAGCCTTTTTGTAGATGCTTGACAACTA
>NC_056744.1:1326206894-1326289394 GCF_019279795.1 Protopterus annectens
CTTGCTCACTAAAGCAATTATATAAGTCAGCTCTAAAAAATTAAAAGCACTACACCCTCACAAATTCCCATTGAGTACCTTGTTCCCCATTGGCCCTTTTTTTCAATTATAAAGGAATTCCCAATACTATTCTAGCATGTCCAAAGGTCAGTTGTCAATCTCCTCTCTGGTCCAGCTGGTGAATCTGGGAATCTTGAGGCAATGTTACAACTGCCTCATGTACACAGACAACCCTCTCCTCCTCCCAACAAATTCCAACACATGTGAGAGATGCAACCATATAGCCAAACTGGAGGCTAAGCTCTCTCAACTCAGTACTGGTGTAACCAGTCAGGAGGAGAAGGAAACCACACTCACTACAATTCCAGTCTCACATAGACCTACCATGACAACAAACCAAACACATAAACACACAAAACATACTGGAGGCTCTAAATAAAAATCTGCCTAAGCAGCAGAGACCTCCAAAGCAGACACCCAAGCAACTGCTACCCCAAAACAAAACACGTGCAACACATAGCTCACAAAGCCAGTGTGCCAAACAGTCACAGCCCTTAAGGTTAAACAACACACCTGATACACTTGTAATAGGTGACTCTATCGTCAGGCACACTGACATCCCGCTCACCAGGCTGAACAAGGAGAAGGTCACGGTGAGCTGCCTGTCGGGCGCTAGGATCCACCACATAAACTAAGCACTCAGGTCACTCCAAGGCAAGTACAACTTTGACTCAGTCATTGTCCATGCTGGTGTGAATGACCTGAGATGTACCTCCCTGGACTACATGAAAAGAGACATAGAGGAGCTCTCTGAGCATGTAGCCCAGGCTGGTATGACCCTGACCTTGAGTAACATCTTACCCTCACCAAGAATGATGCCACAATATGAAGACAAGATGATCAATTTCAACAATTGGCTTAAGTGTTCGTGTCATTCAAAGGGGATCCAATGCCTGTCAGCCTGGGATGACATGCTCAACAAGCCATGATGCTTCGCTAGGGATGGCTTGCACCTGTCACCCCTGGGCTTTCGGATATTGGCAAAGGCTCTTGCTATCCCCATAGTGCCTTTTTTAGGCAAGGCTCAAAAGACAAACCCACCTCCATAGGTATCACAAGGGATAAGAAACTAAGAGTAATGCTACTCAATGCCAGAAGTCTAAACCTCAAGATGCACGCACTCGAAACTCTCCTTAGCATGGAGAACATCAATATCTGTGCAGTAACAGAAACCTGGTTCAAGGCTCCCGAGAGCACCCCAGCACTGCCAGGTTATACCTCATACCCTGCTTTTCGGCCCCAAAACTTGGACCGAACCACAAAAGGAGGGGGAGTATCAATATTCGTCAAAGATACCCACACCTCCAGGTTGGTGGCACAGCACGAAGCATCAGAGAATATCCATGTGCAACTAACTGTGGGTAAAACTGCCTTCCAGTTTATAGCCTGCTACAGACCACCCTCCCAAACCCAGGAACCCCACTCGGCCTTCCTGAGAATACTGGAAAATATGAAGGTCTCTCCAAAAACCATTATATTGGGCGACTCCAACTACCCAAACATAGACTGGGAGCATTACTCTAGCTCCAACACCCTAGCCCAAAGGTTCCTAGAATTTATAAACTCAAATGCTATGGAACAACTTGTTACCACTCCCACAAGAGGGGAAAACATACTGGACCTGATCATCACCAACATGGGGACACTATGCTCCAGACCAGAAGTGTATCCCTCACTGGTAAAATCAGACCATAAACTAATCTCACTGGATATTCACATCCCGACCCCACCCCCTGCCCAGAAAACTACAGTGAAAAACTTCTCTAAAGCAAATTTCACACGCCTCAAAACCGAGGTGAAATCCTTCAAAGCCCCCGGGCCAGTGGAAAATACGGCCCAGACCGCAGAATCTTTTATAAACGCATTCTGTGAACACCTTCAGGAATGCATGGATCATGCAATCCCAAATAAAACCAAGACCCAATCCTCCAAAGGCAGACATCCTGTCTGGTGGACCCCAGCCGTAAACAAACTATACAATAGAAGGAGGAAGCTACTACATGATAGAGAAAAATCCCAAAAAGGGAAGGCATCTCTGATCAGTATTAGCAAAAAACTACGGGCACTCATAAAATCGTCTAAGGCCAGCTTCGAGAGAAAAATTGCACAGGACACTAAGGATAATCACAAGGCTTTCTTTAGTTATGTTAGAAACCTGGGTGGGAATTCCCAGATATGCTCAGAATTAGTCCAAAATGACAAAAAATACACCGAGCCCACAGACATTGCCAACATCCTAGCTGACAGGTTCAGTGCAAACTTCTCCCCCCTCTCCCCACCAAAAGGGCAAATATCTATCCCAACAAAGTGCTGCCCCCCTGACATCTCAGATGCTCAGGTAAGAGCTGCCCTCTCCAAAGCAAAAAACACAGCATCAATGGGACCAGATGGTGTCCCAGGCTGCGTCCTACATGAACTCCAAGAAGAGCTAAACCCAAACATAAAACTAATGTTCAAGCTTAGCCTTACTACAGGATATGTACCCAAAGAGTGGTGTACAGCAACAGTGGTCCCTCTCCACAAAGGTGGTGCCTCAACGGATCCTGGAAATTATCGCCCCATAAGCCTGACTAGCTTGGTCTGCAAAGCTATGGAAAGGATCATCATGGACCTCATAAATAAAGATATTGGGGACCTACAGACACTGGATCCTACCCAGTTTGGCTTTGTTAAGGGCAGATCCTGCCTCTTAAACCTGGTCGATTTCCTTGAAACAGTCACCAAGGCCATTGACGAGGGGAAGGTGGTCCACACAGCCTACCTGGACCTCGCAAACGCCTTCGATACAATACCCCACTCGGGCATTATAGATAAGCTCACAAGCTTAAATATAAACCCCTATGTCAATAGATGGGTTGCAAACTGGCTCAAGGACAGAACCAGCAAAGCACTGGAACAAAGCAATAAGTCCAAAAACAAGAGTAGTTGAGTTGAAATACCTTTATAACAAAACGACAAAGCTTTCAGGTTCAAAAACCCTTTCTCAATGTTTACAACAGGTATAAAGAGACACCCACTTTTATACACACTAAGTAGATCATATGACCTGCAGCCATCATCACATGACCATAAAATTTAAAAACATAGAAGTTTTATAAAAATATAAAAATACTATGTGCTATGAAATTATAATGACATGAACTATGTGTATTTTTATATTACACACCTTTTACTCATATACTATGTAAGCTATTTACATTTAATATTAAGTATATCTTTTATATTAGGATATAAGTATCTTATATGTATGTTCTTTACATTTTATGTTTAAGTTTGTGTAGTTAAAAATATATATAGTTGATGTCATTATAATTTTCATAGCACATAGTATTTTTATATTTTTATAAAATTTCTATGTTTTTAAATTTTATGGTCATGTGATGATGGCTGCAGGTCATATGATCTACTTAGTGTGTATAAAAGTGGGTGTCTCTTTATACCTGTTGTAAACATTGAGAAAGGGTTTTTGAACCTGAAAGCTTTGTCGTTTTGTTATAAAGGTATTTCAACTCAACTACTCTTGCTCAAGGACAGAACCCACATGGTTAGAATTGCTGGAGCCATGTCAGACTCCAAACCAGTTACAAGTGGCGTCCCACAAGGCTCAGTCCTGGGACCTCTCTTGTTCGGTATATATTTCTCGGCAGTACAGGTCAACACGGAAGGACTGTGGCTGACCAAGTTCGCAGATGACTGCAAACTGGGCACCATAATCAATTCTCCAGCCGACACAAGCATCCTCCAAAGGGGCCTCATAGAAACAGACAACTGGTGCCAGAGCCATGGCCTCAAGCTAAACGCCAAAAAGTGTATAGTCATCCCCTTTGGCAAAAACAAAGTGCCCACAAATTACCACATAGGTGGTAATCCATTAAGTACAGAAGAAGTCATTAGGGACCTGGGGACCCAAGTTGATAGCAATCTGTCATTTGACAACCACGTGGCCAAAGTGGTTAGAAAAACATTTTATATAGCCCACCTAATCATGAAGGGATTCAAATCTAGATCAGGGGAGGTCATCGACTCTTTACTCATCTCTCATCAGGCCCATAATTGAGTACAATGCCCCTTTGGGATGTACCTTACCAGACACCTGCAGCAACTGGAAAGACCCCAAAAGTACCTCACCAAGAGGATCAAAGGGTTCAAACAGATGCCATATGCTGCCCGGTTAAAGAAACTCCAGCTCTACTCAGTGGCATACCGCCTGCTCAGAGGCAATCTGTGCCTGACGTATAAAGCCATGTCCAACCCGGAATTAATGGACATGCTGCACCTCAGAAAATCCAAATCCCATCGAGCTACGTGCTCGAGAGACTTGAAACTCAGCACTGAAATAACTAGGACATGCTGGAGGGACAGATTCATAACCCAGAGGCTCCCTTCACTTTGGAATAAAATCCCAGTCCAGGTTAGCCAGAGTCCCACATTGACTCTCTTCAAGAGGAATCTTGATGAGTGGATGGGAGATCGTAGGTTTACCCCGGCTATCACTTCTGTGTCACTGTTAGACAGAGGCACAGTATACTAACCTCAAAAAAAGGCATAGCAAAATTAATTTAAAATGGGTGGCGAAAGCCAAACACACTCTGGCTAGGCTTATAAATGCCCTAGGGCAGATAGCCTAGTATGAACCTATGAACCTATGAACATATATATATATATATATATATATATATATATGTATATATATATATATATATATATATATATATATATATATATATATATATATATATATATACATAGGGACTATATTAGAAGACTGAAGCCGCAGTCTTTCGACTGTGTCTTGGTCGAACTGAAAAGGCTGAAAATGCAAAATATCGAAGCGGCTGTTAAGCAAATTCTTTCCCCGGGAAAAAATTTGCTTGACCACTTTGGTACTTTGCCATTTTTGGCACTGTAGTGCAGTCTCGGAGTTGGTATATTTAAGTTGGGGGTGTGCGGGATGAAGCCCCCCACTTAATGTAATGTTTAAAATTGATTTATGTTTTTTTTGTTGTTGGAACAGCAATGTGTTTCCGTTGGAAAAAAAATCACTGTTCTGACACTTCGACATTGTAAACTTTCACTTGCATAGGGTTGCTCAATCACCATTCGCTTTTTAAAGCATTCAGTATTTTAATATAGACCCTATATATATATATATATATATATATATATATGTATATATATATATATATATATGTGCATTCAAACATCAGTTCCACACTCTCTGACTCTCCTTCCTGCACAGCGGCACTGTTCTGCCTTGCTACAACACAGACAGGTGTCACGTGTGGACACAGCTTAACATTAGGGGGGTATATATAGGGACAGATTGCAGGTAAGCCTATTACACACCTATGGCATTTGTGCATGCTACATTACACGTTAACATGACTGTCCTGCAACTGGTGGGCTCTGAAACTCATGTGTCCATAAAGACGGCATTACTTCCACCACCAGCTATTGGCCACACTAATATACATGTCTTGCATTAGACAACACACACTATGATGGCTTAGATCTTGTCAGTCAATGCTGATCTGCACAGTTGACAGGTATGGCCCACTATCCACAGGGAAAGACACTATTGTCCATAGAAGTTGTTCACATAGACATCATTACAACAACTGATGGCACATATAAATCATTCCACATCATCTATCCCATTGTTATAGACCAAGTACTACATTCATTTACATGCATATATGCTTCACATATCAGTTGTAGGATTCTTGTCTCTTCTGGATAACTTGGCATATATGTAGGTTCAGTTGTTGAACAACTTATTATTTACTGGATGTCTCTCTCTCTCTCTCTCTCTCTCTCCTTTCAATAGATTTCAGCATGGATTTTGTGGGTAATGCACATGATCAGGTGATACCTCTACACCAATCAGTGTCCACCACTTGCTACCTACATGCAGCCTGCCGTGTAGTACTTCCTTTCACCACTGTTATGACAACCCACTACTATAAATTACTAAATCATGTGGGCATGGTCCCTTTACCTTTCCTGTATGGAGGACATCCTTCCTGTGTGTGAGCATCAGTGTTACAGACAGCAGGTAGCAACACCTCTTAAAACAGGACTTGCAGACAAAGGCCAACACCATATTTGTATAAGGTTCCAGACCTACAGACAGTGCGATTACTGTTGTTATATGCACCACTAGTGTTACAGGGTTTGTGAGTACATACTAATTTAGCATGGAATGCAGTCTGTCTGCATTACTCTCAACTGTGGGCCTATACACTTGATGGCCAGAGGATTGGCTGTTATGTTTTGTCTGTCCACCACACAGGTCTTGTCTCAGATATATCACTGGCATTCTGTCTGTTGAGTGCTTTCAGTACATGGCTACATCCATAGGTTCATAGGTGGGTACTAGGCTATCTGCCCAAAAGCATTTATAAGCCTAGCCAGAATGTGTTCACTTTCGCCATCCCCTTAGATTAGTTCCCTGTGCCTCTGTCCAGCAGAGCCACTGAAGTGATCCCCGAGGTAAACTTTCTGTTTCCTATCCACTCGTCAAGGTTTCTTTTGAAGAGTGTTAGCGAGGAGCTCTGCCTAATGTAGATTGGGATCTTGTTCCAAAACATGGGAAGTCTCTGGGACAGGAATCTATCCCTCCAGCATGTCCTATTTATTGTTGTGGTAAGGTTTCTATCCCTAGAGCATGTGGCTCGAGGGGATAAGGTTTTCTTTAGTTGGAACACATCCATCAATTCTGGGTTGGACATGGCCTTATATGTCAGGCAGAGATCACCTCTGAGTAGGCGGTATGCAACCGAGTACAACTGGAGTTTCTTCAGTCGAGCTGCATAGGCCATCTGTTTGAGGACATTGATCCTCTTGGTGAGGTACTTCTGTGGTCTTTCCAGCTGTTACAGGTGTCTTGTATGGTACATCCCAAATGGGGCATTGTAATCTAAGATGGGTCTGATGAGTGATGAGTAGAGGGGCACAATGACCTCTTTTGATCTGGATGCAAACCCTTTTGTGATTAGGTAGACCATGTAGAAGGATTTTCTAACCACTTTGGCAATGTGATTATCAAAAGTGATATTACTATCTACTTGGGTCCCCAGATCCCATATTACATCTTCCATATTTAGGGGACTGCCACCTATGTGGTAGTTTGTGGGTACTTTGTTTTTTCCAAAGGGGATGACTATGGACTTTTTGGCATTTAGCTTGAGGCCATGATTGTGACACCAGGTATCCGTCTCAGTGAGACCCTTTTGGAGGATGTCTTTGTCAGCCGGAGAGTCAATTATAGCCTCTAGTTTACAGTCGTCTGCGAACTTGGTCAGCCATAGTCCTCCTGTGTTGACCTGTACCTTTGAGAAGTATATGCCAAATAGGAGGGGTCCTAGGACTGAGCCCTGGGCAACACCACTTGTAACCGGTTTAGAGACTGACCTAGCTCCTGCAACTGTCACCATGTGGGTTCTGTCCGTGAGCCAGTTGGCAACCCATCTTGTGATGTAGGGGTTTATGTTTAGGTTGGTGAGCTTGTCTATAATACCAGAATGGGGAATGGTGTTGAAGGCCTTAGAGAGGTCTAGGTAGGCTGTGTGTACCACCTTTCCCTCATCTATAGCCTTGGTAACTGTCTCAAAGAAGTCCACCAGGTTTAGGAGGCATGATCTGTCCTTAACAAAGCCAAACTGGGTAGGGTCCAGTGTTTGGAGGTTCCCAATGTCTTTGTTAAGGAGTTCCATGATGATACGCTCCATAGCCTTGCAGACCAAGCTAGTCAGGCTTATAGGGTGATAGTTCCCAGCATCAGTTGTGGCTCCACCTTTGTGGAGTGGGATAACCATTGCTGTGCGCCACTGTATGGGTATGTAGCCTGTGGAGAGGCTGAGGTTGAACAGTGTGTTTAGGTGAGGGGTTAGTTTGTCTTTGAGCTCATGTAGGATGCAGCCTGGGACACCGTCCAGTCCCATTGATGCTGAGTTTTTGGCTTTGGAGAGGGCTGTTTTAACCTGAGTGTCTGCGATTTCAGGGACACTACATTCTTCTGGCATGGTTATGGGTCCTTTTGGGGGTGAGATGGGGGTGAAGTTTGCACTGAACCTGTCTGCCAGGATGTTGGCAATATCAGTCGGGTCAGTGTATTTTGTGCCATTCTGCACTAACTCCGAGCAGATCTGAGCATTGCCACTTAGATTCTTGACATAGCTGAAGAATGCCTTGTGGTTATCTTTGGAGTCCTTGGCAATTTTTCTTTCAAAGCTTACCTTGGATGATTTTATGAGGGATCATAGTTACTTGCTGATACTGATCAGGGATGTCTTCCCTTCTTGGGATTGTATTCTTTTCTGTACTAGTTTCCTCTTTCTATTGTATAGCTTGTTTATGGCAGGAGTCCACCAGACTGGTTTCCTTTTCTTGGAGGAGTGAGTCTTGGTTTTGCTTGGGATGACACAATCCATGCATTCATGTAGTTGCCCATAGAATGCATTAGTAAAGGATTTTGCAGCTTGGACAGTGTTATCCTTCAACATGGGGCTTTGAAACTTTGCTCCTCAGTGTTAAGTAACGTAAAGTTTGCTTTTGAAAAGTTTTTAATGGTGGCTTTCTTGTCCAGGGAAGGGGGCGGAATATGGATATTCAAAGTGATTTCTTTATGGTCAGATCTAAACAGCAAAGGGTTGACCTTTGGTGTGGAACACCGGTCGCCCATGTTGGTGATGACCAAGTCCAATATGTTGTCACCTCTGTTGGGAGTGTTGACCAGCTGAACCAGGGCATTTGAGTTTATAAATTCTAGGAAAAGTTGGGCAAGGGAGTTAGTACTTGAGTAGTTCTCCAAGTTAATGTTTGGGTAATAGAAAGCAACCAATATTAGGGTGTTTGGTAGGACCTTTATGTTTCCCAGTGTTTCCAGGAATGCAGAATGGGGGTCCTGGGACAAGGTGGGTGATCTGTAGCAAGCAACAATTTGAATTGCAGTTTTGCCCATTGTTAGTTGCACGTGGATGATCTCTGATGTATCATGCTGTGGCACTAACCTGGAGGTGTGGGTATCCTTGATGAATATGGATATGCCCCCGCCTTTTGTATTTTGGTTTCGGTTCTGTGGCCGAAATGTATGGTATGAGTTGTAACCTGGTAGTGATGGTGTGCTCTCTGGAGCCTTAAACCAGGTTTTTGTTACTGCACATATATCGATTTTCTCCATACTGAGGAGTGCCTCGAGTGCGTGCATTTTAAGGTTTAGACTTCTGGCACTGAGTAGCATTACCCTCAGTTTTTTGTTACTTGTGCTATTTACGGCAGTGGGTTTGTCTTTTGAGCCTTGCCTAAAAAAGGCACACTGGGGGTGGCAAGAGCCTTGGCAAGTATTCAAAAGCCTAAGGGTGACAGGTGCAAGCCATCTCTAGTGAAGTAGCGTGGCTTGTCGAGCATGTCATCCCAGGTGGACATCCCCTTTGAATGACACAAGAAATCAATAATTTTTTCTTTATACCGTGGTATCATTCTTGGTGAGGGCAGGATTCTGCTCACGGTCAGGGTCATACTGGCCTGGGCTACATGATCAGAGAGTTCTTCCATGTCTCTTTTCATGTAGTCCAGGGAGGTATGGCTCAGGTCATTCACACCAACATGGACAATGACAGAGTCATATTTGTACTTGTTCTGGAGTGACCTGAGTGCCTGTGTTATGTGGCAGATCCTGGCACCCGACAGGCAGCTAACAGTAACCTTCTCCTTATTCAGCCTAGTGAGTGGGACATCAGTGTGCCTGACTATAGAGTCACCTATTATTAGTATGTTGGGTATGTTATATTGCCTTAAGGGCTGTGATTGCATGGCACACTGGTTTTGTGAAGTATGTGTTTCATGGTTTGTGTTGGGGGATGGAGGTTGCTTGGATGTTTGCTTTGGAGGCCTCTGTTGGTTTTGCAGATTTTTATTTAGAGCCTCCGAGTATGTTTTATGTATTTATGTGTGTTTTTTGCCAGTGCTGGTTTAATGGGTCTATGTAAGTCTGGTGGTGTGATGCAAGTATTTCCCTTCTCCTCTTGACTGTCTGATCCAGTCTTGGGTTGAGAGATCTTAGTCTCTTGTTTGGCTGTATAACTGCATCTCTCCCATGTATTAGTGTTTGGTGGTAGGAGGAGGGGGTTGTCTGTGTACATGAGGCAGTTGTAACATTGCCTCAAAATGCCCAGATTCACCAGTTGGACTGGAGAGTACACCTGAAACTGCCCTTTGGACATGCCTGGATAGGTACAGTGAACTGTTTTACTGGATGGATGGTAAGGTCGAATAGAGAGCCTTGTCCTTTTGTACAGTACAGGAGGGTCTAGTGCTAGGGTTTATAAGTGCTTGCTGTAAGTTTTGAGCAAGTGCCGGGCTGAGAAATGAAAGGCTTGAATGCTTAAGTTGAAAGTTTGTCTAGTTCCAAGGGAAAAAATTGAAGAGGAGACTTTGTGGAGCCGGGAATAGTTTTACCCTAGCTAAACAGTGTGCAAAACTGCGCAAATATGGTATTTATAGCAGGGAAATGAAAGAGATAAAAATTATCCCAAAATGGCCAATAAACTCCCTTCTACAAGTGAACAGAGAAACTTCCTTCTATCCAAGTAGGGTGTGGGCAAACAGAGGGATTTGTGACACAGCCCTGAATTCAGCACTATCCTGAAAACTGGACTATACTAGCTTAGAAAGGTGGGAAACAAGTATATATATATATATATATATATATATATATATTTTTTTTTTTTTTTCAGAAAATAAAGCAGATACACTAAAAACAGTTTAAAAGCACAGAAAAATGACAATTACTGTTATATATAACAGATCAGAGTGGTAGTCAATGTCCCCAGTAATAAAGTAGGAAGAAACACAAATACAGTAAAAACAGATGAACAAAGTGCAATTTATATATATATATATATATATATATATATATATATATATATATATATATATATATATATATATACATCTAAAACAATAGAAAACAAATGTGTGTTTCTGACTTCATTTTCCTGAATAAGGGTATGTTGCAACTAGTTCTGTAACACCAGCAATTTTCTCAGTGTATAACAACAATATCACAAATATGGCCCTGTGTTCCAGCCCCTGTCCTCCACCTATATACCAGGCTTTGTCTATATGTCATGCAGTAAGAGTTTAAGTAGTGGCCTATGATTATGTCGTGCTGCCGTTCCTGCCATCATTCCAGTGATGTTGTGGTCCCCACACATATTGTGGGGTAGGGTCCATATATATGTGGGCTACAGCTGGACAAAATGTGTGTCCTTGTACAGTGCAGAGGTCAGGTATGTAACACTGTTATATGCCCTTGTAAGTCATTCTATGAGGGAGGCGTATGCACCATATATAACCTTGGCTGGTACAGCATATGAGGGATATCAGTAGTAAGATACCTTAAGCTATATGGCTGTAACTTTTCATACATTACACGGGAACTTTGGTGGGCTAATACTTACTGTCTTACAGACAGTTCTGTTTGTCAGTGTGATAGTGATGTTTTAAGTTAAGCATTGTTATGTAACAGATACATCTTCATTGTGACAAATTAATTCTTTTCCCCCTAGGGGTTGAGTACAGAGTGTAATTGGAGGCTGCTGAACTACATCTGCATTACTTACTGTTGATTTATTCTTATCTTCTGGGCCAGTGTTTCTTTACTGTTGTACTGCTTGAAGGCCTTGGTCAGGACAGCAACATATGTTATGCTTTGGGATTACTGTATAAAATGTTTTACTTGAGAGTTTTATTACTCAGTATGTATTTCAAACACCTAACAGCTATATGAATTGGCATATACAACTGAAATAGTACACAAATAAACATTTCTATGTATGCAAACCTGTGAGCGGTGTCATATCCTTTGACTTCTCTGTGGGTATATGTTTCATGCAATAATTGTCTTTTGTATGAGATAATCAAACACTGTCCATGTTAAAAGCTGGCAACTGTAGGAATACTGGCTGTTCAATATGCTGTGCACCCTCTAAATATGTATCTTCCTATACATATCTATAAGTAGTAATATATGTATATGTGTGTGTATGTGTATATACATATATGTCTATATATATATATATATATATATATATATATATATATATATGTATATATATATATATATATATATATATATATCTATATATGTGTGTGTGTGTGTGTGTGTGTGTGTGTAGATATATATATATATATATATATATATATATATATATATATATATATGTATCAGCATGTGTGTGTGTGTGTGTGTGTGTGTGTGTGTGTGTGTGTGTGTGTGTGTGTGTGTATGTGTGTATATATGTATCATTGGAATGTTTACTACTTCCACATTGTACATTCCCTTTGGTAGACAGACTGTTCTTCATGATATCTTATTGATACCATCCTGACATCGTACAGTTGGGATGGATTACTGTTAACTTTTTGTGGCTATGCTGTGTAGGGTCCTGGGTATGAGACTTGCAAGTGTTGGTATTGTATTGCAAGGCAGATCTGTTTGGCTGTGGAGGAGGGGATGATATCAATAATTACAAGAGGTACTTAAACTGGGCCCCCTCATCCCCATTAACGATGCCTTTGGTCATATATGAATTTGTTGTGTTCTCTTGTATATTTATATATATATATATATATATATATATATATATATATATATATATATGTATACATTTGTGGTTAGGAAATTAACCCCCCCACTTTAGTGCGACCTTGGAGTTAGTATATTTAATTTATGGGGGTGTGGGGGTGGAGCCCCCCACATAAGGGGTGCAGGGTGGCTTGCCTCCCTGCATAAACATAGTAAAAACTCTGTGGGATGGTATTTATAGTTGTTTTGTAGTTTCCAGTGTTTTGAGATTCGATGTTATGAGTTTTAGATGTTTTGAAGTTTATATGTTATGGTCTTGATGTTTTGAATTTAGATGTTATAGGTTCATAGGTTCATAGGTAAGTACTAGGCTTTCTGCCCGAGGGCATCTATAAGCCTAGCAAGAATGTGTTGGCTTTCGCCGCCCCATTAGATTAGTTCCCTGTGCCTCGGTCCAGCAGAGCCATTAGTTCCCTGTATGAAGAGAAGAGTAGATGTTTTGATAGGTAATCACATGTGGATATATATATATATATATATATATATATATATATATATATATATATATATATATATATATATATATATATATATATATATATATATATATATATATATATATATATAAATACATTTCATCCACTGTTGAATTACTGCGCTGGATGATATGTTTGAGAAAACATCAGAGTTGTTTTTATCTGATATGGCTTAGTGGTAAATCACTTTGTCTAAGGTGTGCAGGGTCTTGGGTTTGAGACTTGCAAAGGCTGTTTATTTTGTTGCTGGGCAGAACAACATCTGTTGGGTACAGAGTGATTAAGCCACTTTTAAGCAGTTGTAAGTGGATTTGCACAGGTTTTTGTGATAGTAAGCAATGCTAACTTCTGGTTAAATTTCCTTACACTCAGTTAGCCTCTAAATTACTTACCCTGTGTAGGCATTGCTTATTCCCATGCAAACAGAATTAAAGCCGCTTACTGCTGCTTAAAAGTGCTTACTCCCACTTACACCCACACTAATTTCTTTAAATGAAAAGAAAAAGGGGTGATAGGAAAGTGGTGAAAAAGGTGCACAATGAGGGAAAGACAGCAGGAAAAATAGCTAGGGATGTGCAGAATGGGTGGAGGGAAGGTCCATAGCTGCCCATTTCTTCTACACAACAGTGGTGCATATACACTGATTTAGAGGTAGATTTGAACACTCAAACCCCTGAGAGAGGGCTGAGGACAACAATAATATGTTGTGAAGCCAATTAGACCAGATTACATATGTCTAGTGGACACGTGTGTGAAATGGACAGCTATGTATGGGGCAAGATTTTTTTGGGGGGGAACATATTGCTCTTTTTTTTAAGGTGAGAGTGGGATGTTAGGGAAGGATAGTAGGTACATTTGGGGAGGTAGGTTGGGTAGGATGACAGACAAGACAGCATACAGGGACAGTGTATGACACATGTGTGGGGTAGAAACCTTGGTCAGAGACGGGTGTTTGGAAGCCAGTAGCCCATGAGCCCCCATATAAAAACAGTGGGACTCAGGTCCCCACCAATGATTAGTCACCACTGCACCTTCATGGCCCCAAAGGTGGCTGTGATGGGGGCTGGGTAGAAGGGGCAAGTTGACCCTCTAGATGTGCCACGCTGCCTTTACACTGCTGTAGCTGATCTCCAAACTCCGCGTGGAGCTCACTACACATCAGACCATGGACTTGACAATGGGCGACAGTTTCCTGTCCGAGCCCACTCCTGGGGGGGCAAGCCACATCTCCTGAGTTGGTTCCACCTGAACGTGGTGCAGGACCACTATGGCCACATGAGGTGGGAGAGGTGGGTCTGCTGGGACCGACCTTCCCAAACGTGCTATGGTGTTTCAATTTTAAAAAAATATGTGGGTTAGTAATAGTAAACACATTCCAGGATTTGGTATAACAGCATGCATAGATAATCCCATTAACCCAAAACACCAGATATGGAACGGTTGCATAGCAAACAGAACACATGCATATACAGAACCACAGTTGCCATTACAACAGCATGTAAGTTACATTGATGGCAGCATGCCACCAATGTGGGAGTATTTCAACATGGCAAATGCATAGAAACTAATTTCAATATTTATCAAACAATACGACATATGTCCCAATAGTAGATTTAATTGTACACATTTCCATTGAGTTGTGTATTTAGATTATTGTTGCAAATATGGTGGGGGGAGAGAGATGTCAATTAACAACTTGTATATCCTTGTAGTTCACAATACTTTCTTAGTCAGTGCTGTAATCTGTACCTTAAAGGTATTATTACACTACCCTGTGGCCTTAGTTTGGACAGTGGAATGTTTGTAGATAACTATATACATGAATTGTGTTTTACCTGCATTGTACACCTCTTACCAGGGGTACCTGTGGTGCTATTGTTTGTTAACACTACCTGACTGTTTCTACACATATTCCCAGATTCCAGGTTAATGTTATGCACATACCTCTCAATCTCTTATTGCACACAATCTGGTCAAGGTTTGACAACATGCAGGTGAAACTGGGATGTATTTTGACAATTGCCCTCATAAACCTTTGGTGAGTTGCTACAATGACAGGTTTGTTTCCATACACATTTTCTGAATATTTACAGGTCTGACAGTCAGTTATATGCATTAAATGCTGCCTAAATGTCAGAGATCATCACAGTAATTTGCCAGAGGGACAGGGTAAAAGGCAATGGATATGGGCCAATTATCTGGACATTCTGAACAAATCTGTACAGTTGAGGGGTATGATTCTGCATACTGCTTACTACCACTCCCAGGATTCAAACTATAGCTGTGTCTGCTAAAAAGAAAACAGTGTACATCACAGCTGAGTGTGCTATTTAGATATTGCTGTGTATCTCTTCACTGATTTCTGTCTATAAGTCTCCCGTGATTTTACAATATGACCTTGTAATTACAACACTCTTATACAGGGATTCCTAGACAGTTTTATTATGTAGCACAGTGCGGGCGACAGTGAGGAGTAATCCATTGTTATTCAGAGAAACTGCAACACTAACAATGCCGTACAATAGCAGACTAAACAATACCAGTCCAGAATTTCAAACTTTTATTTCCAGGCACAGTTTTCTTATCTGACAGACCTGTGGAAGGAATGTTTGTTAATACAACCTGAATGTTGCCACAAATATTACCAGATTCACGTTATTATTATGCACATACTTCTCACTCTGTTACTGCACAAACTCTAGTCATAGCTTCACAACATGGGGGTAGAGATGGGACATACTTTTCATATTACTCTCATAACATTTTAGTGAGTTGCTAGAGTGACAGGTTTGTTCTTATAGGTATATTTTTGATGGCTATGATGTCTGACAATCAGTTGTATGTCATTATTTGCTTCCTAAACTTCTGGGATCATACCAATGATTTGCCAGGGGGACAGGGTGACAGGCAGGAAATGTAAGCGAATTATCTGAACTTTCTGACAAAATCTGCACAGTTGAGGGGTATGATTCTGCATGCAGCTTACTATCACTCCCAGGATTCGAACCATGGCTTTGTGTGCTAAAAATACAACACTTACCATCTCAGTTGAGTGTGCTATTTGGATTTTGTTGTGTATCTTTTCACTGTTTTCTGTCTAAGTCTCCCTCAGTTGAACAATATGACTTTATGATTACAACAGTCATATACAGACATTCCTACACATTTTATTTATGTAGCACAGTGTTGGTAATAATGCTTAATACAACAGTACTATTAAGAGAATGCAACACTAAATTACCATATGATACCAGAGTAAACACAAGCAGTCCAGGAGTCAGACCTTTATTGCCAGGCTGTTACCTTTTTATTTACATGCAACCTATATGACACTCTCCCTGCCATATTGTCTGGTTTATTCAGTACATCCCATACACAATACAGATTTTATACTAGCAATTAACTTTCTACTACTTTTAGATTTATTTCTTATGACAGTACATGAAAAATTATGACTAATCTGCCTTGCGACGCAGCCTCTGCAGCCTACATGCATGGGCTTCCTGATTCACAGCCCACTCCACTGCTGCTGTCAAAGACATAAGAGGAATATTTAGCCATACCTATCCAAAATATACATGAGCTGGCAATTAATAAACAGATAGTAGAATGAGTGCTTACACACTGCTGGGACATCACCCTGCTGAGCTTCTTGGATCCACTGATCCAAGAGCTCCTTCTTGCTCCATTTCAGGTTGACATAGTGATGATTGACCTGCTCACCAGTTTGAGGGATGCCAGTGGCACTGGTGAGGTCACGGGTGAGACAGTCCCAGACTTTCGCTTTATATTGGGAACCCTGGTACTGGCCTGCAGCAGTTTCTCTTCATGGTCTTTTACCAGGAGTCCTGCCATAACCTTGGACTCCTGGATGCCCCCAGTGCTGTGCTCAGAAGCGCGATCCTTCTCCGACTCCTGCCATTGTGCCTACAGGAAGACACTGTAACCAATTATGAGATATATTCCAACCTGTGGGGTTTAAATAGGGCCAATTTCCCACACTTTGCCATGATTGGACAGTTTTGAAATTGCTAAGCTAGGGGCAAACATGTTTATCTAAGGTCTGCATTGCTTAAAGGGGCATACCAATGGGCAAATTGATTTAGCTAGGCTACGCATTGCTTACACCTAGTAAGCAGAGGTGTGCAATGCTTAGCATTACTTATTTTTAAATGTGGACACTATTTGCTGTTTGGCATTGTTTTATCATTCATTACATGTTATATATTTGTTTAGTATCCATGATTCATGTGTACATATACTGTATGTGGTAATTGTGTTTCTTGGGGGATTTCACCACTTTATTACAATGACACCTCACATCTGTATTTAATGCAGTACTCCAATATATATATATATATATATATATATATATATATCTATATATATATATATATATATATATATATATATATATATATATATATATATATATATATATATATATATATATATATATATATTATTTAGTAGGTTATACAACATTAAACTGTTTATAGATTTCTTTCTCATGTAAATTGTGATTTTGCTAAAGTGAGGATCTGTTTGGGTATACCTCAATTTTATGTACAGCTGTGATGGCTTACTGGTTAACTGCTGTGACTATAATGTAGGGGATCCTGGGTTCAAGAGCTGTTTATTTTGTTGCTGGGCAGAACAGAGGCTGTTGAATTCAGAGTGATTAAGGCACTTTTAAGCAGTTCTAAGTGGGTTTGCACAGGTTTGTGCAACAGTAAGCAATGATAACTTCTGGTTAAATATGCTTACAGACAGTTAGCTTCAAGATTGCTTAACCTGTGTGCGCATTGCTTACCCCCCACATAAACAGGATTAAACCCACTTACTACTGCTTAAAAATGCTTACTCCCGCTTACCCATGCACTAATTTAGAAAGAAATGAAACATGGATCTTGGGAAAGCGGTAGATTTGGACACCTTATACATATTTTAAAGTATTTGATTATGGCATGGATTTATCATTCATTACACATTATAAATTTGTTTAGTATCCCTGATTCATGTGTACGTATACTGTATGGGGCTCTTATGTTTATCTGTAGATTTTACCACATTATTACAATGACACCTCACATCTGCACTTAATGCAGTACTCCAGTTCACAAATATGTTATTTAGTAGGTTATACAGCAAAACAAATGTTCATAAATTGCTTTCACATGGAAAATGGAATTTACTACAGTGAGGATTGAACCGAGAATGACTGCTTGCAAAGTGAACGCTCTGACCATTACACTATTGCAGTACTGTTTCAATTGACTGTATCTTGCTATTTATCTTCTTGTGCTATTTAAGCTGCAGTATGCGTAGCTAAGCAATGGGCAAACCCGTGCAGCTATGGTTAAATTTAATCTGATTGCTAAGAAAATTTTTCTAGTGTTATTTTCTCTAGGAAGGGGCAGGTTTCACTTATTGCTGTGGATTTCTGTATGCTTCTGCACATTTGGCAGACATCCTAGCAACCCTCAATACCTCTCAACCTCTTCATGCAAAATATCTGGCTAAAACTTGACAAAATGAGGTACAACTAGGTACATATTTTAAATATTACTTTTATAAACTTAAGAAAGTTGCTAGAGTAACAGGATGTGTTTTAATATATTTTTTCTGTAGGATTTGGAATCTTAAACTCAAATGTATGCTATTATTTAATTACTTCAATCCTGAGATCATCCCTGTGATTTGCCAGAACAAATGAGGTACAAGCCAAAAGTATGAGTGAACAATGTGGACATTCTGAGAAGATCTGTACAGTTGAGAGGTATGCAACCCCCTATGAGCATTCTCACTCATTGTAATTGCCGAACAGCAATTCTTGAGTGCATGGGCATGTATATTGTGAGAGCTCTGCTCTCAGACTTACCCCATGCACTCATCTATGCTCCATGTCCATTTAGGAGCAGAGGCAGCGCGCCTTCATAACTATGCATGGTGAGCTGCTGTGCTGCTCTTAAATGGTTGTTTCCATGCAGGAATAAGCTATTCCTGCAGAGAACCTTACTGAATCCCAGGGGTTATTCCTTTTCATAAATGGGACCCACTTGAAATATTAAATCCCTATAGAAACATCAACCTAACAATTATTATTTTGCAAAATCATTGACCATATAATATAATATATTATATTGTATTATATTATATTATATTATATGATATTATATTATATTATATTATATTATATTATTATATTATATTATATTATATTATATTATATTATATTATATTATATTATATTATATTATTATTATGCCAGACCAGCAACAACATGATTTTGTCAAAAGGTTTAAATAATTTAGCAAACTTCACGAAAGTTTCTGAACTTGTAGATAAGCAAGCATGGATCAAACCAAAGTCTTTAACAGCCTTCTCTATGTTTTATTCCTAAATGATCTTAAAGCTCTAGATGTAGACTTTTATGTTGTATGATGGATACCAAACTGACTGGCAAAAGATTCCTCATATTTAATGCAGCAGGTGCCTCTTCAGAAAGGGAAAATGAGATAGTGGCATTGCTTAAGGCTCAATAATGGGGCTGTTTCCTTTTTTGTAGTTACATCTAGTTTCTCCAGACCATTAAAACAGATATATGGCTTACTAAATTTGCCAGTGATTGCAAGCAGTGTGATGTCATTCATTCAGTATCTGATACTATGGCTTTACAAATTAATGGTGTATTAGAAATATTCTTAAAGAAAATGCAAAGTAGTATAGCACTGCCATTTTTGGTAAACAAATCTTAATGACATCTTACAGTAGAGCCAGCACCCCTCAAAAGCTCCAGAGATTGTGGAGATTTTGTAGAAAACATAAAAGCAGTGGTCAGCTAATCCTTCTTTATATCCCAAGTAAGTTATTATCTCCCTAAGTACCTCATGAAGAGGATCCTAGGCCTTAAACACATGCTACATGGACAGACTCAAAAAACTCCAGCTATTCTCTGTTTCATATTGTCTACTGCAATCTCTGCTTGACTTACAAAGCCATGTCTGGCCCAGCTCTATTAGAAATACTATATCTAAAAAAATTCCAATCGCTCTGCACCACATGCTCCAGAGGCCTCAACCTCATTGCCACAATCAAGAGAACATGCTGGAGGGACAGATTCATAACCCAGAAACTGACCATGCTCTGGAATAGACTTCCCATACATGTCAAGTGGAGTAGCTCACTAGCCCTCTTCAAGAGAAATCTTGATGAGTGGATGGGAAATAGAAAGTTCACCCTGGAGATCACTCCAGTGGCTGTACTTGATAGAGGCACTAGGTACTAACCACGGGCAGCACAATGCCAGAGTACTTCTATGTGATAGGCCTGTAATGGCTCCAGGCCCATAAGCCTAGTACACATGTATGAACCTATGAACATATACTTTGCCCTGGTGAGTTGAAATATGGAATATAAAGCACCATTTAGTAAGAACCTATATAAACACATCATGCAGCTAGAAAGAGCCAAGAGACACCTAACTGAAATGATCATTGGACTACAGACTTTCAGCTACTAAGTCACACTTGAAGCTCTCAGCCCATACCTTTGTTTTTCCAGACTCTTTTATGATGGCTTATTTCTATAGTTCTGTGTTGTTATGGACACACAAGCAGACACTGTATTTAACCATTAATGCTAGAAGTCTAAACCTCAAAATGCATTCACTCAAGGCACTCCTTAAAATGGAGAACATTGACATCTGTGCAGTGACAGAGACTTGGTTCAAGGCTCGAGAGAGCACACCTGCATTACCAGGCTATAATTCATACCACACCTTTCGGCCACCTAACCTGGACTGAAACACTAAAGATGGAGGCGTTTCCATATTCATTAAGGATATCCACACCTCCAGGCTAGTTGCTCAGCATAATGCATCTGAGATTATCCAGGTGCAACTAACTCTGGGCAAGACCGCAATCCAAATTGTAACTTGCTACAGATCCCCCACCATGCCCCAGGATTCCCACTGTTCATTTCTTTATACACTGGAAAATATTAGGGTACAACCCAACACCTTAATAATGGGTGATTTCAACTACCCCACCATTAGCTGGGAAAACTACTCACGTACCAACTCTTTTGCTCAACATTTTCTGGAATTCATAAATTCCAACGCCTTGGATCAACTTATCCACACCCCCACCAGGGGCAGCAATATCCTAGACCTGGTCATTACCAACATGGGTGACTGGTGCTCCACACCAGAGGTCAATTCCTCGTTGGTCAGATCTGACCACAAGCTAAGCAGCCTAGACATCCACATCCCACCCCCACCCCCGATTAGGGAAACCACCTTAAAAGAATTCTCCAAAGCCAGCTTCACGCTTCTTAAGACAGAAGTGGCAAACTTCACGACATCCATGCAGATGGACAATAGAGGTACAACCGCTGAATCCTACACAAATGCACTTTATAAGCACTTACACAAGTGCATGGATCGTGCTATCCCTAACAGAACCAAGATGCAATCCTGCAAAGAAAAGGAAGCCAATCTGGTGGTCCCCTGCCATAAACAAACTCTACAACAGAAGAAAGAAACTGTTGGAAAAAAAGAGTAAAATTCCATGACTGGAAGAACTCCCTGGTCAGCCTCAGTAAGAAGCTGAGATCCCTCATAAAATCCCCCAAAACTAGTTATGAAAACAAAATCCCACTGATTCTAAAGGCAACCACAAAGCATTCTATAGCTATGTCAAGAATCTCAGTGGCAACACTTGGATCTGCTCTGAGTTACAGCACAATGGCAGTAAATATACAGAACCAACTGATACTGCCAACATCCTGGCAGATACGTTCAGTGCTAACGTACTCTATACTGGAAGAATGCAAAGTTCCTGTAATCATGGCTGCACAGGTAAAAAACACACTCTCCAAAGCCAAGATCACAGCATCCATGGGACCTGACAACATCCCAGGGTGCATTCTACATGAACTACAGAATGAACTGGCACCCCACCTAAGCACCATGTTCAGTCATAGCATCACCTCAGGCTTTGTGCCCACTGATTGGTGGACAGTGACAGTTATCCCACTACACAAAAGGGGAGCCACCATGGACCCCGGGGACTACCGCCCCATCAGCCTAAGGAGCCTTGTCTGAAAGGCCATGGAATGCATCATCATGAAACTTATAAATAAAGACATTGGTAATCTCCAAATTCTGGACACCACCCAGTTTGGGTTTGTAAAAGGCAGATCATGTCTGCTTAACCTGATTGACTTCATTGAAGCCATCACCAAAGCCGTGGGTAAGATGGTTCACACAGCCTATCTAGATCTCACCAAAGCTTTTGACACCATCCCCCACTCTGGAATTATAGATAAACTCACTAAACTAGGTATAAATCCCTATGTCACAAGATGGATTGCTAACTGGCTCACTGACAGAACAAACACTAAAAGTAGCGGACCCTAAATCCCACTTCAGACCAGTGACAAGTGGTGTACCATAGGGTTCAGTCCTAAGTCCTCTCCTGTTTGGTATCTACTTTTCTGAAGTACATGCTAACACAGAAGGTCTTTGGCTAATGAAGTTTGCAGATGACTGCAAACTAGGAGCCATAACTGAAACTCCTAACAATGTGGACATCCTACAAAACGGCCTCACTGAGACAGATGCCTGGTGTCAAAGACATGGCCTCAAGCTCTTTGTCAAAAAGTGCATTGTCATCCCCTTTGGTAAAAACTCTGTACCCATGAGCTACCACATAGATGGTAGTCTACTTAACACTGAAAGTGTGATAAGAGACCTTGGGACACAGGTGGACAGTAGTCTCTCCTTTGATAATCACATTGCCACAGTAGTCAGGAAATCCTTCTAAATGGCACACCTCATCACAAAAGGTTTCTCATCCAGGAAAAAAGAGGTCATTGTTCCCCTCTACTCATCACTCATTAGACCCATTATAGAGTACAATGGCCCTTTTTGTATGTACCTCACAAAACATTTACAACAACTGGAAAGGCCGCAGAAATACCTCACAAAGAGGATTACTGGCCACAAACAGATGCCTTATGCAGATTGTCTCAAAAAACTCCAGCTTTACTCCGTCACATATTGCCTACTCAGAGGCTATCTCTGCCTAACATACAAAGCTATGTCAAACCCAGAGCTGTTGGACATGCTCCATTTAAAGAAATCCTAGTCCCTCTGAGCTACATGCTCTAGGGACCTAAACCTTGTCACCACAATAAACCGAACATGCTGGTGGGATAGATTCCTGTCCCAAAGACTTCCCATACTCTGGAACAAACTACCTATCTATATCAAACAAAGCACCTCATTAGCACTCTTCAAGAAAAATCTTGATTATTGGATGGGAAATAAGAAATTCACCCCAGGGATCACCTCTGTGGCTCTCCTCGACAGGGGCATAAGAAAATAATTTTCTTGGGTGACGAAAGCCAGGCTATCTTTTTGGCTAGGTTTGTATAGGCCCTAGGGCCGATAGCCTAGTACCTATCTATGAACCTATGAACCTATTAATGTCAAAGCAAGAGATTTATGTGTTTAACATGCCTATGTGTGGGAATACATATTTGAGCCTGCTTTAAAAATGGCAAGCACTTAACCTTAAGTTAAGTCGTGAGTGTATGTCCCTTATGAATAGCTTTGTCATAGATATTGAAAAATCACTGGTGAATGAGGGAACACAATTTTAAATTAAAAACACTTGTTACAATTCTTTTCAATCTGATTTATAACAGTTTAGTGTGACATTGGATACATTAAAATATTTGAAGATGGTTTGATATTTATTATGAAAAAAATATGTAGGGGCTTGAATGATCATATGCTAATAGTTTTATCTCTGGCCACATATATGGTCTTGCAACAATCCACCAACAGAATAACAGAAGGTGACGTTTCCCTATATATGTGATGGCTCTCTAGTAGAAGATGATGAGACAAGCCAAGTAAGCCTACCCACTATGTCAACTCACTCTACAAGTTTAGTGTTGACTGCTATGGTTGAGGATATTAACACAAGTACAAGAGGTTAATGTTCTACCTCTAATGAAACTGAGACACAACAAAGTTTTCTGTCTCATCCTTTCTCTGTAGTTCTTCAACTACTGGAGAAAGTTCCAAGTCAAACAAGGAATTTTGTCTGGTGAAATGAGGAAGTATCAAAAATCATGGCAAGAGGCAAAATGATTATGTTGGGCCTCATACAAGTAACATTTTAAACTTGTCTGATGTTAATATTTCAAAGGGGATGGACAGCATACTTAAGAAGGGACTTATGTTTGTACTTTCATGTTCTGGCAATATATGTGCTGCATTAAATGAACTACCTGAAAATATGTTTTCATATCTCTGGTGAAGTGAATCAGTCTGGACTTAAGTATAAGAGTTGTTATTACTCCTATGAGACAGCTGCTTGTAACTTGTTTTTCAAAATATGTTTGAACAGCAACTTTATGGACTATTTAGTAAAGATATTGATTAAAAAGAAATATTATATGACTAGGGATAAATCCCTGGCTTTAAGGAAGCTACACTCTACTAATGATTTGATAATAAAGCAAGCTGATTAAGGTGGAATCACAGTATTAATGAATAAGGCTGATTGTGTTATCAGTATGAACTCTTTATGAATTGATACCTCTACATTTTAAAATGTTGAAAGACCATTTGTTGATCAAATTATATATAAAAAAATATATATTTTATTTATTTATTTATTGCATTTGTTTACCGGGAGAGTCCACTAGGCCTAAGAGCCCATTTTCAGTGGAGGCCCGGGGAGAAAAGCTCCGACAAAAACATAGATACAGAAAATATTAAACATTAATTGGTACAAACATAAATACAGAGTTACACATACCCCTGAATTCTCAAAAGCTTGCATGGAGTGCAAGATCTGTGCAGGAGCTCAAGCAGGTAATATGTCTGCTGCGCTATCTAGGAACAGCCTGCAGGGGCATGCACTAGTGCTCCTGCACTAATCCTGTATGGACTAAGCCCTGGTATGCAAATCACCCCATTTGCAGGAGAAATCTATGCAAATGAGAAGATTTTGTAATCCAGGAAGCTTGCAACAGTCCGTGCAGGACTAGTGATATCTGCAGAAATGTACTCGGTTAGTAACCAAGTACATTTATGCAAAATCCAAAACGGAGTTGTGACAGCCCCAAATAAAGGCTGGATATCATGTAGTAAGCATGCCAATGGCCAAGTATAAGGTCATTGGCATTGCAAGCAAAAAAAAAATACAAAAATCAACTTTAGTTTTTTTTAGCCAACCACGGCTGTTTAAGTGTAGAGCAGTGGCGTGCAAATGAGATCATGGGGAAAATAAAAAAATAAACCTAAAGTAAGCAGTCTAACTAAATCACTATTCTGCCATGCAAGTCAGTGGCAGGCAGAAGACAACCTGTCCAGTGAGTAGTGGTTGCTAAGGGGGGAGGCTCAGTGTGAGACATGTAACTATGCATTAGCAGGCAATTCTATGCAAATGAGGGGAAGGATAGTGAATCACAGTTTTTCCCAGCATGGGAGTCGGGTCCCAAGAGTGTAAGAGTAGGAATAGCTTGCTGCAAGACTAGGAGGTAAGTGACATCATGTGGGGGTGGCGGGCATACTGTAAGCGGATTGGAGCCCTGTGGCTCAGGATTGCTCCTAGCTTAGCACAGCTAAACGAGGGTGTGTTTCTAAACCTGCTTAGCACTCTTTACAAAGCCTAAGCAGGTGGGTGCACTGTGCACTGTGTTTTACAGGAAGAAAAAAGAGGTTAAACCAGGAAATAGCATCAGTGTGTACATTTGAGCACTCTGCGTGGCGCACACATGGGCTTAAACAGGAAGGCAATGGGAAGGCAAAACAGCAGTAGGAAGGTAATCAAGGGCAACTAGCTTAGCTGGCAGGTGAAGTGTATCAGAATCAGCCAATTACACAGGCAGCAGACCAGCCCAGCCCAGAACACTACTATAAACTATGCAAACACCTTCATCTCTGTTTTTTTCCCACAGTCTACACCACTGGTGAAAACAAGCGGGGAACTTTTAACACTCAGTACAGCAAAATGATAGGGGCTGCAATAGCTATCATACAACAACTTGTGGAAGAGGCTTAGGGTGGTGAGGATATGAATGCTGTCCACCAGCCCACAGTGAGGAGATGAAGAAGAGTGTACAGACCCAGGGCAACCAACCAGGGGCTACATGAGCTGGAGATAGTGGAGTGCTATAGGGTGGAGAGGGACCTCCTACAGCAAATACTTGAGCTGCGCCGGCCACACCTGACACACAGAACAAACAGAGGGGAACCCATCCCAGTGGATACCAAGGTATGTGTAGGCCTAAGAATACTAGCTACAAGTACCTTCCAAAGGCCAACTGGGGATATGATGGGGATTTCACAGGCATCAGCATCCGGGGTACTCCACCAATTCCTGGATGCCATATCAGCACATGTTGGTGAGCACGTATATTTCCCCGACACCCGTGAAGCGTTGTCCAGCAATATGCAACTGTTCCACCAAATAGCAGAAAACCCTGAGGTAGTGGGTGCTATAGACTGGATGCACATATGCATCAAAGTACCACCCGGTGAGCGGGGAAGGGTCTACATCAACCACAAGGGCTTCCCCTCCATAAACTGCCAGGTCATGTGTGATGCCCAGGGCAATATAATGAATATGTGTACTGGCTGCCCTGGAAGCTGTCACGATTCCCACATCTGGCATCTGATGCAGCTGTATCAGAGATTTGCCAATGGGGACATCCCTCATGGTCACCTAGTGGGGGATGCTGGATACGCACTGGAGCCATGGCTGATGACACCCATCAGAAATGCACACACACCCGAACAAGAACTCCATAAGGAGGCACATGCACAGACCAGAATTATAGTAGAGCATGTGTTTGGGATGCTCAAGTCATGGTTCTGGTGCCTGGACACATCCGGTGGAGCCTTGCAGTACTCACCAGCTACATATACCCAAATTGTCCTTGTATGTGCCATGCTACACAATATGATCCTGCAGAAACAGATGCAGCAGGAACAGCACAGGGCAGGGCCACACAGCCCCCCACCATTGCTAAGGCCTGCACAGGTACAGAATGACTCGGAGGAAGAACAACCTGAGCCTGCCCCAGTAGGTAGAAGGAGGCTTGCCCAGTATGCCCTGCCCTGGCCTAGGCAAAGAGGTAACACATAGCACATACACTGACACAGGAGGGACCCAGGGAATAACACCTCTCTCTGACTCTCACATACAGTAAAAGGGATGTCAAACATTACACTACCTGTGCCTAACCATGTGTAAGGAGTGTACAATGTGCATCCAACATAGGCAGCCCTGCAGCACCACCCTCAATACTGGGACACCCACAAGGTAAGTGACTCACACATGCCAGTCAGGGTGGGTCACATACCCAACAACAGTCACAGCCAGCAGGACAGGTATAGACAAACACAAACAAAGGCGGTGTTATGGCCTCTGAATGAGGCCTATGGGTAACTTCCCCCCAGGCCTACAAAGACAGACTACAGCAGGTCAGGCAGTGGGATGTCAGTTTTGAAGGGTTGGAAGCCAGAAACTAATATGTAGATAATTAAATGCTAAGATACACTGGTATGTATCTAGTCAGCATGATAGGTAAGACAACAGACTGAAATGGAGTACCTGACATACCAGTACAGTCCTAGCAAATGTGTACAAGTGTCAGATGTGCCACCCCATCCTATGTAGAAATGTAGTCACAGTCAGGTGTGCCCCCCAATCCTGTGTAGAAATGTAGAAATAGTCAGGTGTGCCCCCCCATTCTACGTAGACATATAGTAATAGTCTGGTGTGCCCCCCCCCACACTCCT
Organism: Protopterus annectens; assembly: GCF_019279795.1. Lineage (NCBI taxonomy): Eukaryota > Metazoa > Chordata > Ceratodontiformes > Protopteridae > Protopterus > Protopterus annectens. The sequence goes on from NC_056744.1 coordinate 1,326,234,907, forward strand.
GTGTAGAAATGTAGAAATAGTAAGGTGTGCCCCCCATCCTACGTAGAAATATAGTAACAGTCAGGTGTGCCCCCCCAATCCTGTGTAGAAATGTAGAAATAGTCAGGTGTGCCCCCCATCCTACATAGAAATGTGGCAACAGTCAAGTATGCCCCCCCAATCCTGTGTAGAAATGTAGAAATAGTCAGGTGTGCCCCCCCCCATCCTACGTAGAAATGCAGAAATATAGAAATCCAGAAATGTAGTAACAGTCCATGCCAAATGATTGGATACCCTGCAGAGGCAGCATGTTACCTGTAAGTGTACCCATAGGCCTCATTGTAAGTGTACAACACAAAGGTCAGCACTGCAGTACAAATGACCTGGACTCAATCCACAAATTCACTACAGACGGCCATACTGGGCATGCCCACACACCGAGAAATTAAGACAATGTCAGTCAACAACATACTGAAAGGTCATACTGGACATGCTCACACATTTATATACATGAAGGCCATGTCTGCAAACAGCAGTGGACCAGACATATCTGGCAGCCACAGATGTTAGTGCAGACACTCCTCACTATGCACCACTCATGCTTTGCACACACAGTGGATAGGAATACAGGCATATATGTAGGTATAAAACACTATAATAAGCCAAATGTAGACATACATAAATGTGTGGAAGAGGGTGACTGTGGCAAGGAGCCATCCAGGCCTGTCCTACCCAGAACACAGACAAAGGGCCACAACCACATGAGGTTCAGATGTCACTCACTGCAGATACTAGCCACTGGTATCTGTCAGCATTACAGAGTATGTGTTGCATGTACCAGCTGTGCAACATGACTGTTCAAGTAAGTAGTCATCTAGCAGCTGTATACATGTACCTGTGAAATATGACCCAGGTTGTGCCCTCATGTGGTGTGTCAACCCCTAGGTGAATGCACAAACACTGCCCTTCCCATAGCACCACTATAACAAGCCTGCTGAGGTCATCCACTGTGAAATACACTTTTGGGAGAGTTATATCCCAGTAATCTCCGTGGTGCATCCCATAACTGTGTACTGCTGTAGTGTGATAAACTAGTTAGGTAGGAGTTCTAACTCCCATCTTGGCAACTGTGTGTGTGTGTGTGTGTGTGTGTGTGTGTGTGTGTGTGTGTGTGTGTGTGTGTGTGTGTGTGTGTGTGGGTCTGACTCTGTGTAAAAAGCAATGCTTTTTAGGGTAGGCACACCCCCTACAAGTTAAATGCTCTACTTTGGTAAAGCTGCTGATGTCATCCACCTAGAAATACATCTCTGGGAAGGCTGTATCTCAGTAATCTCCGTAGTCTGTGTTGTAACTGTGTAGTGTGATAGAATAGTTAGGTAGGAGTTCTAACCCCAGCCTTGACAACTGTGCATGTCTGTTTGACTCTGTGAAGAAAACAATGCTTTTTAGGGTAGTTACACCCCCTACAATTTAAAGCGTTTATATCACATAATCAAAACTTACAACATCAAATGCACAAATGCGTGCATTTTCACATAATCAAATACTGTATTGAGGGGGACCCCCTGCTAAATATATATTCTTACTCCAAGGTCACAGTACAGTGAGGAAAGTGCAAAATTCCCGATCTTCACTGTAGTCCGACATAAATCCAGGCACTTCGATTATGTGAAAATTCATGCATTTGCACATTCAATGTTGTGAGTTTTATGTGATATAAACCTCATTTTAAATGCTCTACTTTGGTAAGGCTGCTGATGTCATCCACCTAGAAATACACCTCTAGGAAGGTTGTAGCCCAGTAATCTCTGTAGTGCATCCTGTAACTGCATACTGCTGTAGTGTGATAAAGTAGTTAGATAGCTAATCCCAGACATGGCAAGTGTGTGTGTGATTGTGTGTGTGTCTGTGTAGGGAGCAATGCTTTTTAGGGTAGTCACACTTCCTACAAGTCAAATGCTCAACTTTGGCAAGGCTGCTGATGTTATCCATCCAGAAATACTACTCTGTGAAGGTTGTAGTTCAGTAATCTCCGTAACGTGCCCTGTAACAGTGTACTGTTGTAGTGTGATAAAGTAGTTAGGTAGGTGTTCTAATCAAGACACGGCAAGTGGTTGTGTGTCTGTCTATCTGTGAAGGGAGCAATGCTTTTTAGGGTAGTCCACTCCCCACAAGTCAAATGCACAACTTTGGCAAGGCTGCTGATGTCATCCATCCAGAAATAAACCTCTGGGAAGGTTGCAGCCCAGTAATCTCCGTAGCGTGTTCCATAACTGAGTACTGCTGTAGTGTGATTTAGAACTCTGGTAGGGTTCTATTCCCACCCATGGCAGTTTTGGATGTTTTTTGTGTGTTCCAATTTCTGTGTAAGGAGCAATGCATTTTAGGCTAGTCACACTCAGTACATGTGAAATGCCCTACTTTGGCAATCCTGCTGATGTCAGGCAATGTAATATACATCTTTGGGGAAGGGGTACTCCAGTAATCTCAATGGTGTGTACTATACCCCGTAGTGCTGTAATGTAATAAACTAGTTACATAGGGGTTCTACTCCCAGACATGACAGGTTTGTGTGTGTGCGTGTTTGTAACTTATATCCTGTGGGGTGTGAGTGTGTGACACCTGGGCCCAATGTGGAGTGGGTTTTGCATATTTCTTATATGGTGGCCCTAGTATATATCACAATGTCTGATGTACAGGGATAACAGATGTGAAATAGCCGAGAGGCTGGGGTGCAAATCCATACCCATACATGTGACATCAAGGTCAGGCAATCACAGTTAACAACCCCAGCATTACCCAGAGCCCACTCTCGACCCATGTCTCACACACACACACACACACACACACACACACACACACACACACACACACACACACACACACACACACACACACACACACACACACACATGCCAAGGCAACAGCCAATATGTGTGTAGTAGACTGCATATTGGTGAGTGATAGTAGCTATGGAGTGAATGCAGTGGCCTACAGAGGACATGGCACCCTGTCCATCTGTCCAATAGGCACATACATGCAGATAGTGCACCTTCCCCATGTTTCCCACTGGACACCTGCAACACTTGTGGTGCCATCAAATGTGTCCCACAAAGGGCATAACATGCCTGAAAAACATGCCCTGCATGGACAGATGCCACTGACACCAGGGAATGTCATTAGCATGCTATCAATGTAGGTGCAGGGGTAACCTGCTGTCCATTACCAGTTCCTGTCACAGGTGGCCAAGACTGGTGCATCTGATGATAATATGTGCACACAACATGGGCCCAACACCCCAGGTAAAGTTCCACATGTCACTGTACATGCATGTGGGAGGTGTGCACATCCCAGACACTGTCCATGTTATGGACTAAAGAACACATGCATGGCAAGTGATGCACAGCATTGGCCACACACAATAGTCACTTGTGTGGGCATATGCAGAAACAACAGCCCTGAGCCACAATGCAGACCATTGTCATGTGGCCTGATGCCAAGGTATACCCATCACATAGTCTTGTATAGCTGTCTGGCACAGTCAAACACCACATACCCGTGCATAAATGCACCCATGCATATCAGTACTGGCACCCTGTGCATTTGTTTGTGTGTTGTATGATGCGTTGATCACATCCACACTCACTATAACCCCCAGTGGCATACTGAAGCATGCTGTCTAATGCCAGACACCTCCACATATGTTTTGCCCATATAACTTCTATATGACCCATGTGGTGCATGTAATACCTGCACAGTAATGTGTTGTGGCAATCTCACTAGTGATGAGCTGTATCCCTGGCCCTGCCAAGTGTGCCTATGTATGTGAATCCCTGTAAGAGTGTGGCTGTGTTGACGCTGGCACCTGTTCATGCGGACAGGCACGTGTACTTCAACTACCGTATAGCTACCATATCCCTGTTGCAGATGTCACTCACCATCACATATATGTTCTGAGGACTCCACAAAAGGTAACCTATGTGGCGCATCCAATAACTGCATAGGACTGATAGCACTACATAGTCATTACAGGTTTGATAACCTGTGCTGGTAAGTGTGTGACACAAACATGCTTAGGTTTTACTGTCCCACCCCTCCCTGACATGTCAGTGCCTCTGTCTGTCTCTCTTACTCCCTCACTGGTGGATGTGGAGACCTACACCTGCTTTTCATAGGCAGCAGCATGTGCATTTTAAGTGATACTCATGATCAGCTGATGGCCTCTGCATGAATTGCAGCCCTCCCCTAGCTGATTGCATGTGGAACAGCTGTGGTAACATTCCCATAGCCAATTGCATGGAATCACACTCCAATATCTAGGAACACCATGTTGGTGTTGGGCCTTTTCATTCATCGTGAGCAGGAACTAGAGCTGTTGTTTGGCAAACAGCATCTCAGATGGATTGGGGATTTACCTCTAAAAACATACACTGTGGAAACAGGGCAACACACAGGAGGGGGATGTGCCTGACCTGACTACAGTCTGTAAATGCTGCTATACTGCATTTGGAGTAATGTTGGTTTAACAGTGTGTGTATGGATATGGCTGTCCTGCTTGTTTTAATATCTGCTATGTCAATTCTATGTTTAAGAGGAATCCCCATCTGTAGGGCCATCTGCAGACTGGGCAGTGTGTTGTGCCTTTGGTTTCATGTTTTACCCACAGAGCATCTATCTGTGAACTGTAGAAAGTAGTGTGGGGATTGCAGTCTGTAGATGGTGAAAGCCAGGGAAGTTACTGACCTTATATCCCTTATAAGACATATGTTGCAACAAACCCTGTTACAACAGTAAATGTATGAGGTTATCACAGCAACATGACAACATAGGCCCTGTGTATGTGCTTCCAGGCACAACTCTGTCAACCTTTGTGCATATGTCGTGCATTAAGAGGTGCATATGTGGTGTACACCATCATTATTGTCATCATATCTGATAAGCCAGTGAGATAATAGAATGCTACACATGTTATGTACAGTAGGGGTTATATTTGATGACATGACCTGAACATTTTCTGTGGTTGTTTGTACAGTACTGAGGTCTGTGTACTTATGGTGAATGTCGACAGTGTGTGTATTGTTAATATGTACCTTGGCCTGTGTACAGACTGTGGTAGATGTCATCGCCCTAGGTCCTGTCTTATCTGATGTTACATGCTGCTCCACTTTATGTTACCATTTTGGCTTACATGTTTGCAGGGCCATACACAAACATGTCCCATACCGCAAGCAGGCATCAGGCCACACTCTGTAGTGACCCAGTATATGTAGGGTTAGTGTGTATGTGGCACATATGAGGATGGTGTTGAACAGATAGTCCATATACTGTAATATTATGATAGCTTACCATATGTGGCTGTGGCAATGTTCACATTGGTTGTGGTCATGCACTTTCACACAGGTGTATCTGAACCTGTGCTGTGACATGCCTGTAGACCCTGCTATATATGTAGGTACATGTGCATTCCCCCATAGGAGATGTAGGCCAGTGTTGAGCCAGTCTGCCTGTAACCTGCATAGTGATTTGTTATATGCCTAGCAGCTTAGTGTATTTACCCAGCGAGGTGTCCTGTACAGATACTTTCCAGATGTACTGCTGCCGGGCCAACCTTAACAGTCATGTATGTCAGACAGAGCGGTAGGATGCTGTACAGATGTATGTCAATATCTAGTAGGTAGTATGTGGCCATGGCACCTCTGTACCAGAAATTATATGTCAGACAGACAGAGGTGTGTGAATGCATAACCTCTGTTATACCCATCTACATGGCTGTTAACATCCATATTTTCAGGATTGGTCCACATGTTCTGCATTAAGGGGTTCTGTGTATACCTCTGGACTGTACAGTGTGTGTCAGAATGTCCACATCTATTGGCCAATATGTTTGCTGTAGTCCACAGGAGCATTACATGCTTGCAGCGGTACTGTACTATGATGTCCTTAGGATATCTGTCAGTAGCCAATGGCGGACATGTGAAAAACAGACCATTTCTGTGAAGACAATAACTATTACAGTAGCAACAGTCTGCTAATATACCTGCTATACATGCCTGGCAGCCCCTTGCACTATGAAGGTGGGACTATAGGGGCTGAGGTAGGGCTACACCCCATGTTCAGGACATATGTACATATGATTCTCCAGATATATATATATATATATATATATATATATATATATATATATATATATATATATATATATAGATAGATAGATAATTACACATGTACATATCAACATATATAGATGGGTGTGTATATGTACATAGATCTGCATATACACACACAGATATATACATATACAGAGCAGTATATGTCTACACATATACAGATAGAGATACATATGCACATATATGTATACCACACTGCCATGCCTGCCAGCAGTCCACTGCTGTTGTATCCCCCACACATACGGTGGGGCTGGAGCCATATATGTGTGGGCTTCACCTACACAATACACGTGTGCCCATATGCACTCCAGAGGCTAGCGTAGTGGTATATGGCCCTGTATTATTGAGTCTTGGGGGATGCACCATACATAACCTTGGCTGTTACAACATGTGGGGGTATCAGGGGTGAGCTGCTTTAAGGTATCTGGATGTACAGTACCATACATGTCTCCTATCTTGACATTACTTACATAAAGTGGGTTACTGCAGGCCTACTGCCTCCTGCCATACAGACTGTTCTGTTTGCCAGTGTGCCTGTGATGGTGTCAGTTATGCCTTGTTATTTAACAGTTATATCCCATTTGGTCAACTGAAGTGTTTACCACCTAGCGATTGTGTACAGAGTGTAGATAGAGGCTGCTGGACTATACACCTACATCATTTAGTGTTGATTGTGTGGTATCCTGTGGCCCAGTCTGCCTTTACTAATGTTCAATTTGAAGGGCTTGGCCTGGACAGCAACAGTTGTGGACCTTTCCAGACTACTGTATTAGTATAACTGTTTCACAGGTGCATTACTCTGTTGATATGGATGTCAGTGTCTGAACAGCTATATGACAAAGCATGTAATTCTGTAATAGTACACAAATAAAGTTATTCCATTTCTGCAAACCTGTGTGTGATGTTTATCCTGTGACCTCTCTGTAGGTATATGTTGCAGGCAATGAATGTCATTTGTATGGGTGGGTCATCCAGTGTCCAGTTGTTAGGGTGTTAAAGGTAGGCATAGTGGGTGTACCATATTGTGTGTGCCTACTACATAAGTATCTCACTATACATATCTCTGTGTGTGTATGTGTAGCCACAATATATATATATATATATATATATATATATATATATATATATATATATATATATATATATATATATATATATATATATTATATATTTATGTGTGTGTGTGTATCTGTATCTGCATATATTTGACTGTGTATATGTATCCTGGGGATGTTGATAGCTTCCACATTTTACACATCTTATGTGAGCCAGACTGTACTGCATGATATGTTATGAATACCAGCCTGACATCATACAGGTGGGATGTAGTACTGTTAACATCATGTGCCCATGTCTTGCCAGGTCCTGGTTGTGGGACTGCAACACTTGGTAGTGTATTGCAGGGTGGATGTGTTTGGCTCTGGGGGGGTATGCCAATTCGTACAAAATGTATATTGTTTGGGGCCTCTCAACCCCATTAAAGGTGCACGTGGACATATATGTTTCTGCTACTCTACCATTTCTATCTATGGAAGTATGGCCGTATATACCTATATAGGTATGGGTCTACTTCGGGAGACCGAACCGACGATTCGCCGACACGCGGGAAGAGGAGACTAAATGACCGACAGGTAGGTTCACCGACAGGGAGATTCGCCGACAGCGGAAAGACCGACAAGGGAAATGTGCGATCGTTACATGATGAGTGTGCGACAGTGACGGAGTTAGGAGCGGTCAGGTAAGTGTGCGAAATTGTGGGATGTCGGGTTAGGCTGTGGGACAGGTGAGTGTGTGTTTGTGTCGGAGGTAGGGTTCGGGTTAGGTAAGTGTGTGATAGTGAGGGACTGTAGTTTTGGGACGGGTTAAGTGAGTTAGGGTTAGGGTGCAGGTAGGTGAAGTGTGCGATGGTGTCGGTGCTTGGGTTAGGGTGGGTAAGTGAGTTAGGGTTAGGGTGCAGGTAGGTGAAGTGCGATGGTGTCGGTGCTTGGGTTAGGGGTGGGTAAGTGAGTTAGGGTTAGGGTGCAGGTAGGTGAAGTGTGCGATGGTGTCGGTGCTTGGGTTAGGGGTGGGTAAGTGAGTTAGGGTTAGGGTGCAGGTCGGTGAAGTGTGCGATAGTGTCGGACGTTAGGGTTAGGGTTTAGGTTTAGGTTAGTGGATGTGTTGTTGTGTGCTTGTGTATTTGGCGTATTTTGTGTCGGTGTTTTGTTGTTCGGTATGTTGCGGTGTCGGTGTGGTGTGTTGTCGGTTGTTTGGGGTCGGGGATGTGTGTGTCGGTGATTCGTACGTTCGGTGTATGAAAGTAGACCCATAGGTATATATATTTGCTTACATATTTATAACTATGTCCGTATATGCCTACAGAGATATATATCTGCATATATATATGTAACTTGCTGTGTATATGTAGACATACAGGTGTTGACATATATATATGTGTAGATGTAGGCATTTGCATGTATATATGTTCATATATTTATATATATATATGTATATATTTGTATATGTATATATATATATATATATATATATATATATATATATATATATATATATATATATATATATATATATATATATATATATATATATATATATATATATATATATGTATGTTGTATCTGTTTAGATTTACACACACACACATACATCTAGATGTTGGTATACATTCTCTGTACTGTTGCATGACTGGGTTGGATGTCATGTTTCTGAAAACATCAGGTTTATGTATATCTAGCATGGCTTAATGGTAAATTGGTAAATCACTTTGTGTATGGTGTGCAGGGTCCTGAGCTTGAGTCTTGCAGAGGCTGTTTATTTTGTTGCTGGGCAGAACACGGGCCACTGGATAGAGAGTGATTAAGGCACTTTAAAGCAGTTGTAAGTAGGTTTGCACGGAGGTAAGCACTGCTAACTTCCAGTTACAGTTTTTTATACTCAGCTTCTAAATTGCTTAATCTGTGTAGGCAGTGCTTACCCCCATGCAAACACACTTAAATGCTTATTAGTGCTTACATATGCTTACTGCTGCTTATTTGTGCTTAGACCTGCTTACTAGTGCCGTAGTCATTATGACATTGACACTTCACATATGCATTTCCTGCAGTACTCCAGTTCATAATTATATGTTATTTAGTAGTAAAAAACAAAGCAGGAGGTAGTAGGCACAGCTATGCAGAATAACAGCTTTATTATTAAAAGGGGTGCAGCCACAGCTATGTAGAATAACAGCTTTATTATTAAAAGAGGTGAGTGCTTTCGTGGCACCAGCCACTTCATCAGACAATCAAAGAAGAGTGAAACACAGCATTTATACCAAGATTTTCATTGCCATCAACTACCCAATTAATCCTTAAAACCATATACCTAGTATAAAAAGTTTTATACCTGGTGTGAACATTTTTAAAAGCTTAAAATTAAAAACAGCTTGACGATAGAAATAGCATATCACATCATACAACTTAATACATACAATATAAAAGTATAAAAATATATAAAAGTATAAAAGGTTGAGGGGGGTACTACCTACTATTTCTTTAAATCTCTATTTAGAAGAATGGGTTTAATATTATTTATGTTATTTAGTAGGTTTTGCAACAAAAATGTTGGTTATAATGTGCTTTGCCATGTAAAATAAACTGTGCTGCAGTGGGACTCGAACAGGGAATGCCTCCTCACTAGGCGAATGCTCTACCAACTACACTATTGCTGTGTTGCTTCATTTGCATATATCTTCCTTGTTATCCTCTTCAGCCTTTTAAGCTGCTACCCATGCACCTACGGTTAGCTGTACTCGGATTTTTTAAATATATATATATATAAATGGGTTTCTTCATTTCATTTATATGTACTGTTGCTGTTTTACACATGGGGGACTGTTGGTGGAGATATGCGGACACCTATGAGCACTCTCGCTCATTACTTACCTCTTTCTGCTGTTCTACATTGCAGGGGCATGTTTATTCTGAGAGCTCTGCCCTCAGACATGCCCCCTGCACTTGTACACACTCCATGCAAACCTAGGAGCTCTGGTAGTACACCATATTAATATGCATGGTGCGCCGCCATCCTGCTCCTAAATGGGTGCTTCCATGCAGGACTAAGCTAGTCCTGCATGGAAGTTTAATAAATCCGGGGGATAGTGATTACAGTAATATATACAGAGTATATACACAAAAGCAGGAATTGTGTTGGTTGCCAGATGAATTCAATCAAAGAGGTATAAACAGAGATATATTACTCAGCATTATTAGATCAGTATCAACAAGTGATGAAAAATAATAATTATGGAGAAAATATCATCAGTCAGCAGTAGTAAAAAGCAGTATAGTTATCATAGGAGGTTAGGTTATAGAGCAGGTATACAGTACATAGCCAGAAAGAGTTGAAATGATTTTTCAGTATTTGTTTGAAGGTGGTGGTTATAGTTTCATAGTTTCATAGTTTAGTACTAGGCTATCTGCCCTGGGGCATTTGTAAGCCTAGCCATAGTGATGTGGCTTTCGCCACCCCATGAAATGGTACAAAAATGCACAGAATAGATTTAGAATACTGTGCTTCTGTCTAGTAGTGACACAATGAAGGCCCCCTTATATAATAGAATTAGTTTACTGTGACCCTGTCTAGCAGTGACACAGATGTGACCCCTGAGGTAAACTTACGATCTCCCATCCACTCATCAAGATTTCTCTTGAAGAGCGTCAGTGAGGGGCTCTGCCTAACATGAACTGGGATCTTGTTCCATAGCATGGGAAGCCTCTGGGTTATGAATCTATCCCTCCAGCATGTCCTATTCATACTTGTGCCGAGGTTTAAGTCTTTAGCTCTCGTGGTCCTGATGGATCTGGATTTTTTGAGGTGGAGCATGTCCATCAGATCCTGATTGGACATGGCCTTGTATGTCAGGCAGAGATCACCTCTGAGCAGGCGGTATGCTACTGAATAGAGCTGGAGTTTCTTTAGTCTGGCAGAATAAGACATATGTTGGAGACCATTGATCCTCTTGGTGAGGTACTTTTGTGGTCTCTCCAGCTGTTGCAAATGCCGGGTGAGGTACATACCAAATGGGGCATTGTACTCAATCATGGGTCTGATGAGGGAGGAGTATAGGGGTACAATGACATCCTTGGATCTGGATGGGAATCCCTTCATGATGAGGTGTGCAAGGTAGAATGTTTTTCTAACCACTTTGGCAACATGGGTGTCAAATGAGAGGTCGCTGTCGACTTGGGTCCCTAGGTCTCTGATTACTTTTTCCATACTCAGTGGGTTGCTGTCTATGTGATAATTTGTGGGTACTTTGTTTTTCCCAAAGGGGATGACTATACATTTTTTGGCATTTAGTTTAAGGCCGTGACTCCGGCACCAGTTGTCCGTTTCTGTGAGGCCTTTTTGTAGGATGTATGTGTCCGCTGGTGTATCGACTATGGCGCCTAGTTTGCAGTCATCTGCAAACATTGTCAGCCACAACCCTCCCATGTTTGCTTTAACATCTGAGAAATAAATGCTGAACAAGAGGGGTCCCAGGACAGATCTCTGTGGGACACCACTTGTGACTGGCTTTGAGTCTGACATTGCTCCAGCGATTTTAACTTTATGGGTTCTGTCCTTTAGCCAGTTTGCAACCCATCTAGTGACATAAGGGTTTACGTTTAAGCTGGTGAGCTTATCTATGATGCCTGAGTGGGGTATTGTGTCGAAGGCCTTAGCCAAGTCCAGGTAGGCTGTATGGACTGCTTTGCCCTCATCAATGGCTCTAGTGACTGTTTCAAAAAGTCAACCAGGTTCAAAAGGCAGGATCTGCCCTTTACAAAGCCGAACTGGGTGGGGTCAAGTGTCTGCAGGTCCCCTATGTCTCTGTTTATGAGTTCCATAATGATTCTTTCCATAGCTTTGCAGACTAGGCTGGTTAAGCTTATGGGGCGGTAGTTCCCAGGGTCTGTAGAGGTACCCCCTTTGTGGAGTGGGACCACTGCCGCTGTATGCCAGTGTTCAGGTACATATCCTGTAGTAAGGCTAAGGTTAAATAGCATTTTTATGTGCGGGTTTAGCTCCTCTTGGAGTTCACGTAGCATGCAACGCGGGATACCGTCAGGTCCCATTGATGCTGTGTTTTTAGCTTTGTTGAGGGCGGTTCTCACTTGGACATCTGAGATGACAGGGAGATTACATTCAGCTGGGATAAGTATTTCTTTTTTTGGGGGTGAGGGAGGGGAGAAATTTGCACTGAACCTGTCAGCCAGAATGTTGGCAATATCTGTGGGTTCAGTGTATATTTTGTTGTTGTGAACTAACTCTGAGCATATCTGAGGGTTTCCAGGTTTCTAACATAGCTGAAGAAGGCTTTGTGGTTATCTTTAGTGTCCTTAGCGATTTTTCTCTCAAAGTTGGCCTTGGATGTTTTTATGAGAGAACATAGTTTTCTGCTAATGTTGATCAGAGATGTCTTCCCTTTATGGGATTTAGCTCTGTCGTGCAGTAGCTTCCTTCTTTTGTTATACAATTTGTTAATGGCTGAGGTCCACCAGACAGGATGCTTGCCTTTGGTGGAGAGGGACTTGGATTTATTTGGGATTGCATGATCCATGCATTCTTGGAGATGTCCATAGAAAGCATTTGTGAAGGATTCGGCATTGTGGGATGTGGTATCCACTGGCCCAGTGGGCTTAAAGGATACCATCTCAGTCTTAAGAAGAATGAAGTCTGCTTTTGAGAAGTTTTTCACTGTGGTCTTTTGTGCTGGGGGTGGAAGTGGGATATGTATATCCAGGGTGATTAGTTTGTGGTCAAATCTCACTAGCGAGGGGTATACCTCCGGTGTGGAGCATTTTGTCCCCATGTTTGTGATGATCAGGTCTAGTATATTATCTCCCCTAGTGGGAGAGGTGACTAGTTGTTCCAGTGCATTTGAATTTATGAATTCCAGGAACCTTTGGGCTAGGGTGTTAGGGCTAGAATAATGTACCCAATCTATGTTTGGGTAGTTGAAGTCTCCTAGTATGATGGTATTTTGTGATACATTCATATCCTCCAATGTCTTCAGGAAGGCTGAGTGGGGTTCCTGAGATTGGGAGGGTGGTCTGTAACATGCTACCAGTTGTATAGCAGTTTTGCCTATGGTTAGTTGCACCTGTATGGTCTCTGATGCTTCATGTGTTGCTACTAACCTGGAGGTGTGGGTGTCCTTGATGAATATGGACACACCCCCTCCCTTTGTGGTTCGGCCCGGGTTTTGGGGCCGAAAAGCATGATACGAGGTGTAGCCTGGTAGCACTGGGGTGCTCTCAGGAGCCTTGAACCAGGTTTCAGTTACTGCACAGACGTCGATGTTCTCCATACTGAGGAATGCATCAAGTGCCTGCATCTTGAGATTTAGACTTCTGGCATTGAGCAGCATTACCCTTTGTTTTCTTTCATTTTTGTTTTCTAAGGAGGTGGGTTTGTCTTTTGAGCCATGCCTGAAAAAGGCACTATGGGGGTGGCAAGAGCCTTGGCCAATAACCAGAAGCCCAGTGGTGACAGGTGCAAGCCGTCCCTTGTGAAGCAGCGTGGCTTGTCCAACATGTCATCCCAGGTAGACAGACATTGGATCCCCTTAGAATGACACCAGTACTTGAGCCAATTATTAAAGCTGATCATCTTGTCTTTGTATTGTGGCATCATTCTTGGTGAGGGCAATATGCTGCTCAGGGTCAGGGTCATACCAGCCTGGGCTACATAATCAGAGAGCTCCTCTATGTCTCTTTTCATGTAGTCCAGGGAGGTATGTCTCAGGTCATTCATGCCAGTATGGACAATGACGGAGTCATATTTGTACTTGCTTTGTAATGACCTGAGTGCGTGTGTTATGTGGCAGATCCTAGCTCCCGATAGCCAGCTCACAGTCACCCTCTCCTTGTTCAGCCTGGTAAGCGGGACATCAGTGTGTCTGACTATAGAGTCAGTTATATGATTTACTTATATGTATCGTTTGAATAATTCAAATTATTTATGGTTTACTTGAAATACACAAAAGTCTTACTTCTCCACCTATATGGGCTATGGTTTCTAGCACGGTGTGGATTATAAAACCTTTATAGAAATATCTTGAAATTATTTTATAACCAAATTGTTACCATGTTCAAAGTTTTATTACAGATACAAACCAAGGGATTTTGCTTTTAAGTTATATCAGTGGCATCAGGAAGTTCAGACTTTGCTTCGCTTGAAAGAAAGTTACTGTTTGTCGTTTTTGCATTTAAGTTACCTGTAACACATTGCACTTGTTACCTGGCACTTACTCACTAAAGCAATTATAAGTCAGCACTAAAAATTAAAAGCACTACACTCTCGCTCCCCATTGGCCCTTGTTTTCAATTATAAAGGAATTCCCAATATTATTCTAGCATGTCCAAAGGTCAGTTGTCAATCTCCTCTCCGGTCCAGCTGGTGAATATAGGAATCTTGAGGTAATGTTACAACTGCCTCATGTACACAGGCAACCCTCTCCTCCTCCCAACAAATTCCAACACATGTGAGAGATGAAACCATATAGCCAAACTGGAGGCTAAGCTCTCTCAACTCAGTACTGGCATAACCAGTCAGGAGGAGAAGGAAACCACACTCACTACAATTCCAGTCTCACATAGACCTACCACGACAGCAAACCAAACACATAAGCACACAAAAACATACTCGGAGGCTCTAAATAAAGATCTGCCTAAGCAGCAGAGACCTCCAAAGCAGACACCCAATCAACCGCTACCCCAAAACAAAACACATGCAACACATATCTCACAAAGCCAGTGTGCCGAACAGTCACAGCCCTTAAGGCTAAACAACACACCTGATGCACTTGTAATAGGTAACTCTATCGTCAGGCACACTGACGTCCCGCTCACCAGGCTGAACAAGGAGAAGGTCATGGTGAGCAGCCTGTCTGGCGCTAGGATCCGCCACATAACACAAGCACTCAGGTCACTCCAAGGCAAGTACAAATATGACTCAGTCATTGTCCATGCTGGTGTGAATGACCTGAGACGTACCTCCCTGGACTACATGAAAAGAGACATAGAGGAGCTCTCTGAGCATGTAGCCCAGGCTGGTATGACCCTGACCTTGAGTAGCATCTTACCCTCACCAAGAATGATGCCACAATATGAAGACAAGATGATCAATTTCAACAATTGGCTTAAGTATTGGTGTCATTCAAAGGGGATCCAGTGCCTGTCAGCTTGGGATGATATGCACGACAAGCCACGATGCTTTGCTAGGGACGGCTTGCACCTGTCACCCCTGGGCTTTTGGATATTGGCAAAGGCTCTTGCTACCCCCATAGTGCCTTTTCTAGGAAAGGCTCAAAAGACAAACCCACCTCCATAGGTATCACAAGGGATAAGAAACTAAGAGTAATGCTACTCAACGCCAGAAGTCTAAACCTCAAGATGCATGCACTCGAAACTCTCCTTAGCATGGAGAACATTGATATCTGTGTAGTAACAGAAACCTGATTCAGGACTCCTGAGAGCACCCCAGCACTACCAGGTTATACCTCATACCATGCTTTTCGGCTCCAAAACTTGGACCGAACCACAAAAGGAGGGGGAGTATCGATATTCATCAAAGATACCCACACCTCCAGGTTGGTGGCAGAGCACGAAGCATCAGAGACTATCCATGTGCAACTAACAGTGGTTAAAACTGCCTTCCAGTTTATAGCCTTCTACAGACTACCCTCCCAAACCCAGGAACCCCACTCGGCCTTCCTGAGAACACTGGAAAATATGAAGGTCTCTCCGAACACCATTATATTGGGCGACTTCAACTACCCAAACATAGATTGGGAGCATTACTCTAGCTCCAACACCCTTGCCCAAAGGTTCCTAGAATTCATAAGCTCAAATGCTATGGAACAACTTGTTACCACTCCCACAAGAGGGGAAAACATACTGGACCTGATCATCACCAACATGGGGACTCTATGCTCCAGACCAGAAGTGTATCCCTCACTGGTAAGATCAGAACATAAACTGATCTCACTGGATATTCACATCCCAACCCCACCCCCTGCTCAGAAAACCACAGTGAAAAACTTCTCTAAAGCAAATTTCACACTCCTCAAAACCAAGGTGGAATCCTTCAAAGTCCCCGGGCCTGTGGAAAATACAGCCCAGACCGCAGAATCCTTTATAAATGCATTCTATGAACACCTTCAGGAATGCATGGATCATGCAATCCCAAATAAAACCAAGACCCAATCCTCCAGAGGCAGACAACCTGTCTGGTGGACCCCAGCCATAAACAAACTATACAATAGAAGGAGGAAGCTACTACATGATAGAGCAAAATCCCAAAAAAGGAAGGCATCTCTGATCAGTATTAGCAAAAAACTAAGGGCACTCATAAAATCGTCAAAGGCCAGCTTCGAGAGAAAAATTGCACAGGACACTAAGGATAATCACAAGGCTTTCTTTAGTTATGTTAGGAACCTGGGTGGGAATTCCCAGATATGCTCTGAATTAGTCCAAAATGACAAAAAATACACTGATCCCACAGACATTGCCAACATCCTAGCTGACAGGTTCAGCGCAAACTCCCCCACCAAAAGGGCAAATATCTATCCCAGCAGAGTGCTGCCCCCCTGACATCTCAGATGCTCAGGTGGGAGCCACCCTCTCCAAAGGAAAAAACACAGCATCAGTGGGACCAGATGGTGTCCCAGGCTGCATCCTACATGAACTCCAAGAAGAGCTAAACCCAAACATAAAACTACTGTTCAATCTCAGCCTTACTACAGGATATGTACCCAAAGAGTGGCGTACAGCAACGGTGGTCCCTCTCCACAAAGGTGGTGCTTCAACGGACCCTGGAAACTATCGCCCCATAAGCCTGACTAGCTTGGTCTGCAAGGCTATGGAAAGGATCATCATGGACCTCATAAATAAAGATATTGGGGACCTACAGACACTGGATCCTACCCAGTTTGGCTTTGTTAAGGGCAGATCCTGCCTCTTAAACCTGGTTGACTTCTTTGAAACAGTCACCAAGGCCATTGACGAAGGGAAGGTGGTCCACACAGCCTATCTGGACCTCGCAAAAGCCTTCGATACAATACCTCACTCGGGCATTATAGATAAGCTCACCAGCTTAAATATAAACCCCTATGTCACTAGATGGGTTGCCAACTGGCTCAAGGACAGAACCCACATGGTTAGAATTGCTGGAGCCATGTCAGACTCCAAACCAGTTACAAGTGGCATCCCACAAGGCTCAGTCCTGGGACCTCTCTTGTTTGGTATATATTTCTCGGAGGTACAGGCCAACACGGAAGGACTGTGGCTGATCAAGTTCGCAGATGACTGCAAACTGGGCACCATAATCGACTCTCCAACCGACACAAGCATCCTCCAAAAGGGCCTCATAGAAACAGACAACTGGTGCCAGAGCCATGGCTTCAAGCTAAATGTCAAAAAGTGTATAGTCATCCCCTTTGGCAAAAACAATGTGCCCACAAATTACCACATAGGTGGTAATCCATTAAGTACAGAAGAAGTAATTAGGGACCTGGGGACCCAAGTTGATAGCAATCTCTCATTTGACAACCACGTGGCCAAAGTGGTTAGAAAAACATTTTATATAGCCCACCTAATCATGAAGGGATTCACATCTAGATTAGGGGAGGTCATCGTGCCTCTTTACTCATCCCTCATCAGGCCCATAATCGAGTACAATGCCCCTTTTGGGATGTACCTTACCAAACACCTGCAGCAACTGGAAAGACCCCAAAAGTACCTCACCAAGAGAATCAAAGGGCTCAAACAGATGCCATATGCTGCCCAGTTAAAGAAACTCCAGCTCTACTCAGTGGCATACCGCCTGCTCAGAAGTGACCTGTGCCTGATGTATAAGGCCATGTCCAACCCGGAATTAAGGGACATGCTGCACCTCAAAAAATCCAAATCCCATCGAGCTACACGCTCCAGAGACTTGAACCTCAGCACTGAAATAAATAGGACATGCTGGAGGGACAGATTCATAACCCAGAGGCTCCCTTCACTATGGAATAAAATCCCAGTCCCGGTTAGGCAGAGTCCCTCATTAATTCTCTTCAAGAGGAGTCTTGATGAGTGGATGGGAGAGCATAGGTCTACCCCGGGTATCACTTCTGTGTCACTGTTAGACAGAGGCACAGTATACTAACCTCGAAAAAGGGCATAGCAAAATTAATTTAAAATGGGTGGTGAAAGCCAAACATACTCTGGCTAGGCTTATAAATGCCCTAGGGCAGATAGCCTAGTATGAACCTATGAACCTATGAACCTATGACTATTTATTTGTTGTTCTTAATGTTAATTCTTTATTTACTGTGATTTTCAATGACTTTGGACTATAAGGCAAAAGGGAACATATGTGTTATTCTACTAGTATATCTAATGAAGTGATTGAAACTATATGCGCATTATTACAATTAGTTTTACAAAATAAGATATTTATATTTATATTTCATGAGAAGTTCTTTCATCACTTTAGAGGTGTGGCAATGGGCACCCAAGTTGTGAATACTTTCACTACCCATTTGGAAAAAATGAATTTATTTTTAATGAAAATATACACACAAATATTAGAAAATAAGGATATGAGAATATATGTTTATGTTTTTATATACCATTACCGAATTTTTAAGATTTAAGACCACACTCTCTAGTGATGAAGTTAATTATTTAGACTAGTGAGTGTATTCAGAAGATGGTAGATTAGGTGCAAGGATTTATAAGTAGGATGAGCAGGCTCATAGATATCTATATAACGATAGCACACGCCCTTGCTACACATTTAATGTAATAATACATAACCAGTTTATGAGAACAAGCACATTAAATGCCATGAACATAGACTGTGTTAAGGAACTTTAAACTATGCTTATGGACGTTGTGAATAAAGGTTATAGATTAGTTTTATTCTTTTCTAACATAAATCCTTAAAGAATGTGACATAATAGCTAAACCCTATTTTTCACAAAGAACTCACATTTCTTCTTCAAGTTCTAGCAATAACCCTCAAAGTACTAAATACGTGATGAAATTTAAATCGATATACCCAGTGTATTGGGAATATTATTCAAAATAATAGGTCTGTTTTATCATCATTGACAGGAATTTCAAATATTGTAGGAACTACACCACAATATACAGTATAGGAGGGAAATGAATTGGAAACAAAAGGAAATCACTTCTACATCTATGCCTAAGGTTGCATCTAGATCTACACTGCCACATTATGATTGTCAATTTTGTTCTTAAATAAATGAAAGTAATTTCTTTAATCATCTTGTAACTTGTTCTGCTTCTCATTGCTACTTGATAGGTTGCCCCAATTTTTTGCAGTTAGCAAGCAAAAATCAGAACCAAGTCTTGCAAGCCTAATATTGCTGGAACACCATAGAATTTCTATGAAATGGAAAAGTACAGCTGTCTAAATACCAGCTCATTCCTCAGATCTCACATACCTCTTTACAGAGATATCCAGAAGATTTTGTCACAAGTTACACAAACTCCTCATTTACTTTCTTTCAAGACAGGAGCAAAGGTTGTATTCTGAGGTCAACCTGGGTTGTCAAGCTTCATTGTCACAGAGAATATAGGTTCATAGGTTGGTACTAGGCTATCAGCCCTAGGGCCTATACAAGCCTAGCCATAGCAATTCCCTGGCTATTTCTTCTCACATTATTTACTTCCCTGGACCCCTGTCTATCAGGGAGTCTGATGTGATCCCCAGGGTGAATTTCCTTTCTCCCATCCAATCGTCAAGGTTCCTTTTGAAGAGGGCCAAGGAGGCGCTCTGCTTGACATGTATGGGCAGTCTATTCCAGAGTCTGGGGAGTCTCTGGGTCAGGAACCTATCCCTCCAGCATATTTTTATTTATTGTGATGACAAGGTTTAGATCCCTGGAGTGTGTGGCTCTGAGGGATTGGGATTTCTTTAAGTGTAGCATGTCCAACAGGTCTGGGTTTGACATGGCCTTGTATGTTAAGCAGAGATCGCCTCTGAGTAGACGATATGTGACAGAGTACAGCTGGAGTTTTTAAGGTGGTTTGCATAGGGCATCTGCTTTAGGCCTATGATTCTTTTAGTGAGGTATTTCTGCGGCCTTTCCAGTCATTGCAGATGTCTTGAGAGGTACATACCAAATGGGGCATTGTATTCTATAATGGGTCTAATGAGGGATGAGTACAGTGGGACAATGACCTCCTTTTTTTCTGGATGAAAAGCCCTTAGTGATGAGGTGTGCCACATAGAATGATTTCCTGACTGTTGTGGTGATGTGCTTATTGAAGGTGAGACCACTGTCCACCTGTGTCCCTAAGTCTCTTATCACACTTTCGGTGTTTAGTGTACTGCCACCTAACTGGTAATTCACGGGTACATGTTTTTTCCCAAAGGGGATAACTATACATTTCTTGGAATTGAGCTTGAACCCATGGCTCTGGCACCAAGAATCTGTTTCTGTATGGCCCTTTTGTAGAGTATCCACATCATTTGGGGATTCAGTAATGACTCCCAGTTTGCAGTCATCTTTGAACTTTGTTAGCTAGAGTCCCTTAGTGTTGGCCTGTACTTCAGAGAAGTAGATGCCAAACAAGAGCGGTCCCAGGACTGAACCCTGAGGTACTCCACTTGTCACTTGTCTGGAGCTGAATTTGGAGTCAGCTACTTTTACAGTGTGGGTTCTGTCAGTAAGCCAGTTGGCAACCCATCGAGTGATGTAGGGATTAATACCCAGCTTAGTAAGTTTATCTATGTTTCCAGAGTGGGGGATGGTGTCAAAGGCCTTGGTGAGGTCCAGATAGGCTGTGTGGACTGCCTTACCATCATCCAAGGCTCTGGAGACTGATTCGAAGAAGTCAATCAGGTTCAGCAGATAAGATCGGCCCTTCACGAATCCAAACTTGGTGGGGTCCAGTGTTTGAAGGTTGCCAATATCTTTGTTTATAATTTCCATGATAATATGTTCCATGGCCTTGCAGATCAGGCTCGTCAGACTGATGGGGCAGTAGTTCCCAGGATCCAAGGTGGATCCCCCTTGTGGAGTGGGATAAATGTAGCTGTGTGCCACTCAGTGGGCATGAAGCCTGAGGTGAGGGTATGATTAAACATGACACTTAGGTGAGGTGCCAGTTCATTTTGTAGTTCATGTAGTGCACAGCCTGGGATGTCATCTGGTCCCATGGATGCTGTATTCTTAGCTTTGGAGAGTGCGTTTTTTACCTGTGTGGCCATTATTACCGGAATTTGGCAATCTTCCTGTATTGAGATGGGCCATTTAGGGGGTGAGAGGGGGGTGAAGTTGGCACTGAATCGATCTGCCAGGATATTGGCAATATCCTTGGGATCAGTATATTTAATGCCATTCTGTTGTAGCTCAGAGCAGATCTGAGCATTGCCATTTAGATTCTTGACATAGTTATAGAATGCCTTGTGGTTGTCTTTGGAATCTTTGGCAATTTTATTTTCGTAACTAGCTTTGGAGGATTTTACGAGGGATCTCAGCTTCTTACTAAGGCTGGTAAGGGAATTTTTTTGTATCTTGGGATTTTCCTCTTTTCTGCAACTGTTTCTTCCTTTTCTTGTAAAGTTTGTTTATGGCAGGGGACCACCAGATTGGCATCGTTTTTTTGGAGGAGAGCATCTTGGTTCTATTTGGGATTGCACGATTCATGCATGAGTGGATGTGCTCGTACAGTGCGTTAGCGTAGAACTCAGCAGTCGAACTTTCCAGTTCCCGTCTGCATGGCTGTCATGAAGATTGTCACTTCTGACTTGAGTAGCATGACGTTTGCTTTGGAGAAGTTTTTTTATGGAAGTTTCCTTACTGGGGAGTGGGAGTGTGATGTGGATGTTAAGGGTGATTAGCTTGTGGTCTGACCTGACCAACGAGGAGGTGATCATAGGTGTGGCAGATCGATTTCGCGTGTTGGTAATTACCAGGTCTAGGATATTGGAGCCCCTGGTGGGACTATGGATTACTTTATCCAGGGCATTGGAATTTATGAATTCCAAGAACAGTTGGGCAAAGGTGTTGGCACACGAGTAGTTTTCCCAGTTAATGGCAGGTTAGTTTAAATCACCCAGTATTACGGTGTTTGGTTGTATCTTAATATTTTCCAGTATATTTAGAAAGGTGTAGTGAGAATCTTGGGGCATGGTGGGGGATCTGTATCAAGCTACAATTTGGATTGCAGTCTTACCTAGTGTTAGTTGCACCTGGAGAATTTCAGACGCATTGTGTTGGGCAACTAGCCTAATGGTGTGAATATCCTTGGTGAATATGGACACTCCTCCACCTTTATTGTTTCAATCCTGGTTTGGTGGCCGAAATGTGTGGTAAGAGTTGTAGCCTGGTATTGCAGGGGTGCTCTCTGGAGCCTTGAACAGGGTCTCAGTTACTGCACAGATATCGATGTTCTCCATTTTTAGGAGTGCCCCGAGAGTGTGCATTTTGAGGTTTAGACTTTTAGCATTGAATAGCAATACCTTCAGATTTTGCATGCTTGTACCTGTTATGGTAGTGGTTTTGTCCTTTGAACTTTATCTAAAAAAGGCACTATAGGAGTGGCGAGAGCCTTAGCCAGTAACCTGAATCCTAGGGGCGACAGGTGCAGACCATCTCTGGCAAAGCATCATGGTCTGTTGATCATATTGTCCCAGGCAGACAGATACTGGACCCCCTTTGAATGACACCAGAAACTTAGCCAGGTGCAGACCATCTCTGGCAAAGCATTGGGGTCTGTTGATCATGTCCAAGGCAGACAGATACTGGGTCCCATTTAAATGAAACCAGAAGCTTAGCCAATTGTTGAAGTCAATCATTTTGTCCCTATATTGTGGTATAATTCTGGGTGAAGGCAGGATGCTACTCAGGCTTAGGGTCATACCTGCCTGGGCCACATGATCTGAGAGCTCTTCCATGTCTCTTTTCATGTAGTCCAGGGAGGTACATCTCATGTCATTCACTCCAACATGGACAATGACAGAGTCATATTTGTACTTGTTGTGGAGTGACTTGAGTGCATGCATTATGTGGTGGATCCTGGCACCCGACAGGTAGCTGACTGTAAGTTTTTCCTTGTTCAGCCTGGGGAGTGGGACATCAGTGTACCAGACGATAGAGTCACATATGACTAAAGTGTTATGTACGTTGTCTTGCTTTAGGGGCTGTTGCTGTGTGGCACACTGGTGTTGTGAGCTATGTGACACTTTGATTGTGATTGGTGTTTGTTTGCATTTCAGCTTCAGATGTCCTTGTTGCTTGGGCAGGTTACAGTTAAGGGCCTCCGCATATGTGGATTTAGTGTTGTTATCAGTGGGTGTTGGTGGTGTCAGTTTAGAAGGGCTATGTGTTGCTTGAGGTGTAGTGCGGGTGTTAACCTTCTCCTCTTGACTGTCCAGCACGATCTTGGGTGGGGAGAGCTTTGCTTCCAGTTTGGCTATGTAATGCATCTCTCACAGGTTGTAGTATTGGGTGGTAGGAGGAGAGGGTTGTCTGTGTACATAAGGCAATTGCTGCATTGCCCCAGTATGCACAGATTCACCAGGTGGACAAGAGAAATCACCGGAAGCTGCCCCTTGGCCATGCCTGGTTTGGTGCTTTTTTTTGAAAAGCACAGTAGCTGTTTTCCCTTCCCTTAGCAAGGTACTTTGCAATTATAGGCTGTTTAGTGCCTATGATTAAGTTCTCCTTATTAAAAAGGAGAGTTGAGTGCTTGTATCAGTTTAAGGCTTCCTAGTGCTTTCCAGCAGGTATTAGAGCAAGTGCTAGTCACAGGGATGCTTAAAGGTAAGATGAAAAAAAAAATGGTTTATCCTAAACACTGCAGTGTGCACTCCTCTAGTGCACACTGCAGTGTGTACTAGAGGAGTTAGATGTAAAAGTAGGCAGCTTAAGTTTTACCTGCCAAAAAGTTAAGTTTTAATAGAGAGTCACTATTTTTAAAACAGCAAGATAGATTGAAAGGGGGTGATCACTTTTGTATTCTGGTACTATGGAATACAGTAGGATGGCCAATAAATTTAAATAGTTGAAGGGGGGTGATTTCACAAAATCATAATTTTGTGCTTACTCGCACAAGCCAGTGAAAGCAGAGAGGAAATGAGATATGGCAATTAGTCAGTCCAAATATGTCTAATTAAATTGCATAGGAACCTCATTTACTCTGCTTGTATCCATGACAACACTATTTTGGCCACTGAACAGAAGTTATGAGTTTAAGTAAAGATGGTCCACTAAACCTTCTTTATATATCTAATCAACTATAAAAATGCTATCCCTCGACATATACCCTTTCAACCTATTTCACTGTTACCTACCTATGATTAAACTTGACTCATCAAAAACACTTGTATTTTAGTGCCTAAATGTGTATACATTTCTAAAAAGTACTCCATTAAGTCACCCTTCACTCGATTGTTTTGTTTTAAGTCACCCTTCGCTCAATTTTTTGTTTTACTCCCTTCACTTTGCATTTCATATCTCTGCTTACTAACAAAAACATGTCACCTAAAAAAAACACCTGAAAAATGTTTTTGCTTTAAGAAGACAGATTAAATGCCCCATGACATTTAAAGCTCTCCTATAATAGCTAATCTATCCATGATTTCCTTGTAGACATATTTCTATTTAAAATCCGGGTGCATGTGTGCTTATTTTAAATACACCAAATGTAACTAAATGTGCTTATTCTCCTTTCACCTAGTATCGAACAGTTGTGAATCTTTGAACCAGAATTCCATCCATCACAAAATTTGACATCTGGAGTGCAAAGTATATGGGAAATGTTACAAATACAGGATTTTAATTTTCTCAAGCACTAAATCTAGAACTATATTCAAATCATAATCTCCACTATCAGAATTGGAAAATAGCACAAGGTGTCAGCTAGGATCAAGTTAACTTCCAAAAGGCAATCAGTCCAAAGGGGGTTAAGTTTATAAAATTTATTTATACAAATTTACATAATCTCAACAATCAGCATTTTGTTCGCACTATGCACATAAAAGTCAAATATATTTCTAGCACTGCTGATTAAGGTATTTGGCTGTTAATAAGCTGCTTTGTGTAGTCCATAGTTTGATTCTTTCAGCCTCTGTTTGCCTAGCATGCAACTCTCTGAGCAAGTTTCTTAACCAGACAACATACTGGAGCACCTGCAAAATTGGGCCAGGCCCATAAATCATCTCTAGACTGCACACGTATTAACTACCTATGAACCTATTCAGAAAGTGCTTTCAGTGAAACATTTTCAGTGTCTGATATTGTTAGAGGAGGTAGTGAGATATCAATATATATATATGCTCCCCTAAATGTCAGTCTCTATGTTAACTTTATAGCTTGTATTCTGCTACTTTAGAGGAAGCAATACACAATTCATAAACAGCACAGTTGTCTTCAATACCCCAAAAGTCCATCCTCCACTCAATATCACCCTTCATCCAAATGCTGAAAAGGTATAGCATTGTGTTCTTGAGTGTTGCTAAGATTTGTATGGAGTTCTTTAATAGAGTTCGTTCACTGATGCTTTTCTTTTGCTGTTATCACCCAACAATAAAAATCACTAAGGATGTGGATGTGGTTAATACAACTGATACATTATGGCCTTTCTGTAACCACAACAAAAAAGAAAACAACAAGCTAGGACTATCCAAAAGCAATCACAGACTTATCAGAATAAAAAAAGCAGGTAGTATACATACACATATATAAACTTTTATCTATTGTAAAGCATTTTACTAGTACTATTCGTGTACCTGGTAACAGGGTGAGTCTGTTACTTTGAGGGAGTTTTAATTGCCACATTCATTAGTTTGTGAAAATAATGTACAATCAGTGTGGGAAACAAGGGAATATGATGAATAAGTGTAAAAAGTAATACAGGCTATGTAAGAAAGAGGATAATTTCTGGTTTGATTGTGACAGAAATAATGTGGATTAATACTGATAATAAGAATGTTAAGAGTACTGTGATAAATGAAGAAGAAGAGGTGAACGAAGATGTAGTAAATTATGAAGGGTGATATTATAGGAAGGAACATGAATAATTATGATGAGAATCAATGCGAATTGTGTGAAATAAATGAAGACATTGAAAGTATCTGTGATGAACTAGAGTGAGAGATTAGAGATGGAGGAGAAGATTGTTTAGAGTTTAAGAAAAATAACATCTATGGAAACAAGTGTATGGGTGAGGAAAAGAAATTTAAAAAAATCTTTCATCAAAGATTAAAAAGAAAGGCAAAGAATAATGTGAGGATTGTATCTGTGAACGTTAACAGTTGGATTAGTGAAGCTAGGGGAATTGTTATTTTTCAGCAGTGTAAAAGTCTGAAACTGAAGTTATTTCTTTGCAAGGTGCTAGATTTATTCCAGAAAATGATAGGGTACATTTTGCAGCATTAGGGAATGATAAACTATTTTGGAATTTAGGATAAGATAGGTATTGAGGAATGGTAGTTTTATTTAAAGAAGAAATTACATTAGATTTTGTTGTGTACAACATTAGTTTTTTTTTTTGGCTGGGAGAACTACTGCGGTGGATGAGATGGGGTATGGATATAAATAGTTTGATAGGGGTTTATTCATTCACTGGAATGAATGAAAGAGAGGAATGGTTTTAAAATTTAAAATCTTATTTAATGGTGAATATGAGAATGATTTTAATGTGATATTCAAATTGTGGTTTAAGAAATGGTAAGAGGAATGTTGGGATAGATATGAGAAAAGTAATATAAGTTATTGTGAAATTGTGGTCAAATAATGTGTGGACATTGGCAAAGTGAAACTAATTATTTCTTGATGCTAGAAACAGTTATTGAGGTAGAAAGTGGAGTTATGTCAAAATAATTTTCTGATCATAGGGCTATTTGGATACAGTCTGGAAATAATATGGAAGTTATAATGGAAGGTAAATGGGTTAATAGATTAGTTTATAGGTTTCTTAGAAAGTTTTAGACAGGGAGATGGATCGGTTATGGATAGATCATGCATTTATGACGGAATTTTATCCATTATGGACACAGTTGAGGATTGTATTTATAGACAAGTATGGAAAGTATTTTTTATAGTTGGAATTAGAGAAAAAAGAGACATTATAGGATACATAATGAGATTTGGGGTAATTTAGAAAATAATTATGATGAGTTTTTTAGAACTGAGAAAGAAATTTTTGAGAAAAATAAATAAAAAGAAAAATGATTGTATAACAGAAGGTATTTTTGATAGGTAAGAAGGAAAAAGTTTCTCTTTCCTACTTAAAATGGTAAGAAATGTAAGCATTATAAGGGAGATGACAAAGGAAGAAAAGGTTATTACATGTAATCAAAAAAAAAAGAAATAAAATATATGTAGACTTATATGTTACAAATGTATACGAGAAGGGAGGAGGTACTGAAAATGAGTTGAACAGTTTAAAGTTTTCTGACAAAGCTATTGAAGGTCTGATGAAAAGTATTACTTTTGCAGAGTTAGATTAAAATTTTTATATAAGGTTAAGGTAGCTTCTGTATCTGGTAAGGACATTATTGGGTAGGAGGTTTACAAGGCTTTTAAGGTATAACAAAATGAGATATTGTTAAAAGTATTTAATGAGTGGTTAGAGAAAGGTAAAGTTAAGGAAAAATGTTTAATTGATTGTTTATTTGGAAAAACAGGGAAAGTATGACATAAATTGGAGACACATTAAATGGTGTTAACTATAAGATTTTTGTAAAGGTATTGCAGATCAGATGTATGAAGTCTTACAAGATGTTCTGGTGTTATGAATTTTTGGTGTTAAGAGAAGGTGTAGTAAGATTTTATTAGTAATGGAAGCAGTGGATATTTTATGCAGGGAAGGCAATATAAGACTGGCAGTTGGGATGTGAGAAAGACTTTTGGCTGTGTGGAAAAGGGGTGTTTATGGAACATTTTGAAGGAATGTGGGATGAAAAGTAATATTTTACATGTTTTACAGTCAGTATACATCTACTGTTATGGTAAAATCTTCCAGAACTGTACTATGACCTTCCTTATTACTGTTACAGTATTCATCATGTGTGGGGATTACCAAAGCTACTGTAAAGGATGGGAGGAAGATGGCACAGAGTATCCTTCTACAAACCCATGAAAGATAGGTTCATAGGTTCATAAGTAGGTACTAGGCTATTGGCCCTAGGGCCTATTCAAGCTTAGCCAAAAAGGCACCCTGGCTTTCGTCACCCAAGAAAATTAGTTTCCTGTGCCCCAGTCAAGCAGAACCACAGAAGTGATCCCCGGGGTGAATTTTCATCCAATCATCAAGATTTTTCTTGAAGAGTGCTAATGAGGAGCTCTATTTGACATAGATAGGTAGTCTGTTCCAGAGTATGGAAAGTCTCTGGGACAGGAATCTATTCCTCCAGCATATTCTGTTTATTATGGTGATAAGGTTTCAGTCTCTAGAGCATGTAGCTTGGAGGGATTGGGATTTCTTTAAGTGGAGCATGTCCAACAGCTCTAGGTTTGACATAGCTTTGTATGTTAAGCAGAGATCACCTCTGAGTAGGCAATATGTGACGGAGTAAAGCTGGAGTTTTTTGAGTCGGCCTGCATAGGGCATCTGTTTGAGGCTGGTAATCCTCTTTTTGAGATATTTCTGTGGCCTTTCCAGCTGTTGCAGATATCTTGTGAGGTACATACCAAAAGGGGTGTTGTACTCTATAATGGGTCTAATGAGTGATGAGTAGAGGGGAACAATGACCTCTTATTTCTGGATGAGAAACCTTTTGTGATGAGGTGTGCTACATAGAAGGATTTCCTGACCATTGTGGCGATGTGATTATCAAAGGAGAGACTACTGTCCACCTGTGTCCCAAGGTCTCTTATCACACTTTCAGTATTAAGTAGATTACCGCCTATGTGGTAGTTCATGGGTACAAAGTTTTTACCAAAGGGGATGACAATGCACTTTTTGGCATTGAGCTTGAGACCATGGCTTTGACACCAGACATCTGTCTTGGTGAGGCCCTTTTGTAGGATGTCCACATCATTAGGAGTTTTGATTATGGCTCCTAGTCTGCAGTCATCTGCAAATTTAGTTAGCCAAAGACCTTCTGTGTTAGTCTGTACTTCAGAGAAGTAGATACCAAACAGGAGAGGACATAGGACTGAACCCTGTGGTACTCCACTTGTCACTGGTCTGAAGTCTGATTTGGAGTCTGCTACTTTCACAGTGTGGGTTCTGTCAGTCAGCCAGTTGGCAACCCATCTTGTGACATAGGGATTTATACCTTGTTTAGTGAGTTCATCTATAATTCCAGAGTGGGCGATGGTGTCGAACACCTTGGCGAGATCTAGATAGGTTGTGTGAACCACCTTACCCTCATCTATGGCTTTGGTGACTGTTTCAAAGAAGTCTATGAGGTTTAGGCGACATGATCTGCCTTTTACAAACCCAAACTGTGTGGGGTCCAGAGTTTGGAGATCTCCAATGTGCTTGTTTATGAGTTCCATGATGATACGTTCCATGGCCTTGCAGACCAAGCTCATCAAGCTAATGGGGCGGTAGTTCCCAGGCTCTGTTGTGGTCCCCCTTTGTGGAGTAGGATAACTGTTGTGGTGCACCATTCAATGGGCACAAAGCCTGAGGTGAGGCTATGAGTGAACATGGTACTTGGGTGGGGTGCCAGTTCATTCTGTAGTTCGCGTAGAAGGCAGCCTGGGATGTTGTCAGGTCCCATAGATGCTGTGTTCTTGGCTTTAGAGAGTGAGGTTTTTACCTGTGCAGCCATGATTACAGGAACTTTGCATTCTTCCGATATAAAGATGGAAAAATGGGCCCTTTACGGGGTGAGAGGGGGGTAAAGTTAGCACTGAACTTATCTGCCAGGATGTTGGCAATATCAGTTGGTTCTGTATATTTAGTGTCATTGTGCTGTAACTCAGAGCAGATCTGAGTGTTGCCATTGAGATTCTTGACATAGCTATAGAATGCTTTGTGGTTGTTTTTGGAATCAGTGGCGATTTTGTTTTCATAACTAGCTTTGGAGGATTTTATGAGGGATCTCAGCTTCTTACTGAGGCTGGCCAGGGAGTTCCTCCAATCGTAGGATTTTTACACTTTTTTGCAACAGTTTCTTTCTTCTGTTGTAGAGTTTGTTTATGGCAGAAGACCACCAGATTGGCTTCCTTTTTTTGGAGGATAGCCTCTTGGTTCTGTTAAGGATAGCATGATCCATGCACTTGTGTAAGTGCTTATAAAGTGCATTTGTGTAGGATTCAGCAGTTGTACCTCTATTGTCCATCTGCATGAGTGTCGTGAAGTTTGCCACTTCTGTCTTAGGATGCGTGAAGTTGGCTTTGGAGACATTTTTACGGTTGTTTTCCTAATGGGGGGGTGGGAGCGGGATGTGGATATCTAGGGTGATTAGCTTGTGGTCGGATCTGACCAATGAGGAGCTAACCTCTGGTGTGGAACACCGATCGCCCATGTTGGTGATGATAAGGTCCAGGATATTGCTGCCCCTGGTGAGGGTGTGGATAAGTTGATCCAAGGCATTGGAATTGATGAATTCCAGAAAACATTGAGCAAAAGAGTTGGTACATGAGTAGTTTTCCCAGTTAATGGTGGGGTAGTTGAAATCACCCATTATTAGGGTGGTAGGTTGTACCTTAATATTTTCCAGTGTATCAGGAAAAGAGGAGCAGGAATCCTGGGGCATGGTGGGGTGTCTGTATCAAGCTACAATCTGGATTGCAGTTTTGCCCAGAGTTAGTTGAACTTGGATAATCTGGGATGCATTATGCTGTGCAACTAGCTTGGAGGTGTGGATATCCTTAATGAATATGGACACGCCTCCACCTTTAGTGTTTCAGTCTGGGTTTGGTGGCCGAAAGGTGTAGTATGAATTATAGCCTGGTAATGCAGGGGTGCTCTCTGGAGCTTTGAACCAGATCTCTGTCACTGCACAGATGTCGATGTTCTCCATTTTAAGGAGTGCCTCGAGTGAGTGCATTTTGAGGTTTAGACTTCTGGCATTGAGTAGCATTACCCTCAGATTTTGCTTGCTTGTACCTGTTACAGTGGTGAATTTGTCATTTGGACCTTGCCTAAAATAGTGTCATAGGGTTGGCAAGAGCCTTTGTCAGTATCCGGAATCCCAAGGGCGACAGGTGCAGGCCATCTCTGGCAAAGCAGCATGGTCTGTTGATCACGTCATCCTAGGCAGATACTGGATACCCTTAGAATGACACCAGAAGCTTAGCCAATTGTTGAAGTCAGTCATTTTGTCCTTGCACTGTAGTATAATTCTGGGTGATGGCAGGATACTACTCAGGGCTAGGGTCATACCTGCCTGGGCTACAAGATCATAGAGCTCCTCCATGTCTCTTTTCATGTAGTCCACGAAGGTACGTCTCAGGTCATTCACACCAACATGGACAATGACAGAGTCATATTTCTACTTGTTGTGGAGCGACCTGAGTCTGTACATTATGGGGCAGATCCTGGCACCTGACAGGCAGCTCACAGTAATTTTCTCCTTGTTTAGCCTGGTGAGTGGAACATCAGTGTGCCTGACTATAAAGTCACCTATGGCTAGAGTGTTGGTTACGTTATACCTTATGGGCTGTAGTTGAGTGGCACACTGAGTATGTGGACTATGTGTCATTTGGGTTGTGTTGGGGGTGGAGGTTGCTTACATTTATGCTTTTGAGGTCTCGATTGTTTGGGCAAATTTTTACTGAGAGCCTTTGCGAATCTAGGTCTGTGTTTTGTGCTTCTGTGTGTGTGTTTTGAAGGTGCAGGTTTTGAGGGACTATGTGATGAGTGTGATGCGGTGCAAGTGTTTATCTTCTCCTCTTAACTGTCTAGTCCAGTCTTCGGTGAAGGGAGCTTTGCTTGCAGTTTAGCTATATAAGTGCATCTCTCACAGGTCATAGTGTTGGGTGGCAGGAGGAGAGGGTTTTCTTTGCACATGAGGCAATTGCTGCATTGTCCTAAGATGCCCAGATTCATCAGGTAGACAGGAAAAACACCAGATAGCCCTGGGAAATGGCATCCAACATATAATGCTTAGTAAAAGTGTGGAAAGAAGACCAATTTGCAGCCTTTATGATGGATTTAATATCTTGACCCTTGAAGAAACCTCCAGAAGAGGCTACTTCTCTCATAGAATGAGCTTGAACTGAGGTAGAAAGCTGTTTACTGTGAAAGAAATAACAAAAAGAAATGGCCTTACTAATCCAAGAGGAGATAATTTGCTTATTAAGTTCCAAACCCAATGTCCTGGTATGGAAAGAAACAAAAATATGCTCAGATTTACTGACAGCCTTTGCGTTATCATAAGAATATCTGAGCTGTCTCTGTAAATCCAAGGTGTGAAGAATCTTGTCACTAGCAAATTGTGGAGAAGGGAACTGCACAGACTGATTAAGGGACAGCTCACTGACCACTTTGTGTTTATTACATGGAGACACCCTTTCACTATGAAAAATTAAAATGGGAGGACACGCCATCAGAGCCTGAAGTTGAGAAATTGTTTTGACTGAGATAAGAAGCACCAACAAAAAGTCTTCCTTGTTGCTATGCTGCAAGAAAGGCAAAACATTTCAAAAGGAGCCTAAGTCGGCTTTTTGAGGAAAAGACTACCCCAGGATTCAGCAAGCTCTGCACAGTGTGCAGGAATAGTGCAAGAGCTGCTGCAGGCAATATGGCTAATGTGGGATCCAGGAATAAGCTCCCAGGATGTGCATGAGCACTCCTGCACTATTCCTGCACAGACACAGCCCCTGTGTGCTAATTACCTCATTTGCTGGTGAAAACCATGCAAATGAGGTGAATTAGCGATCCAGGAAGCAGGCAGGCATCTGTGCAGGAATAGTGTCGACTGCAGAAATGTATTCAGCTAGTAGCTGAATACATTTCTGCAAACTACAAAACAGAGGCATGACAGCTCGTAAAAAAAGCATGCATTATAAGAGATAGGCATGCCAGTGGCCAAATATATGGCCAATGGCATGAAAAATAGTTTCAAAATGATAAAAAATAACTTTTTTTTTGGCCAATTTCAGCAGTTTAAGCATAGGGCAGCAGTGTGCAAATGGGACTGGCCCAAAAATAAGAAAAAAAGCTGGAAATAAGCTTTTAAAATAAAAATAATCATTTTGCCATAATAGTCAATGGCATGCATAAGACAACAAGACCATGGAATAGTGGTTGCTAAGGGGGAAGGCTGAGTGTCAGTTTTGTAACCATACATTAGCAATCAGTTCTATGCAAATGAGGGGAATGCTCCTGCACTATTCTTGCACAGACACAGCCCCTGTATGCTAATTACCTCATTTGCTGGTGAAAAACATGCATATTAGGTGAATTAGCGATCCAGGAAGCAGGCAGGCATCCGTGCAGGAATAGTGTAGACTGCAGAAATGTACTCAGCCAGTAGCTGAATACTTTTCTGCAAACTACAAAACAGAGGCATGACAGCTCGTAAAAAAGCATGTATTATAAGGGATAGGCATGCCAGTGGCCAAATATATGGCCATAGGCATGAAAAATAGTTTCAAAATGATAAAAAATTACTTTTTATTTTTGGCCAGTTTCAGCAGTTTAAGTGTAGGGCAGCGGTGTGCAAATAGGACTGGCCCAAAAATAAGAAAAAAAGCTGGAAATAAGCTTTTAAACTAAAAATCATCATTTTTCCATAATAGTCAATGGCATGCATAAGACAACAAGACCATGGAATAGTGGTTGCTAAGGGGGAGGGCTGAGTGTCAGTTTTGTAACCATACATTAGCAGTCAGCTCTATGCAAATGAGGGAATGATACTGAATCACAGATTTCCCCTCAGTGCTAGCTTGCACCCAACCATGTAGGGGCAATAACACCATGGTCTAAGCCTAAGAACTAGATGACCTCGTGAGGGGGATCGTCATGACTGTTGCAAGCTTATTGGAGCACAGTGGCCTGTGTTTGCCCTTAACTAAGCACAGCTAAGGAAGGGGGTATGTCTGAAGCTGCCTAGCAGTATTTACATTGCCTAAATGGGTGTGCATGCCACGCACTAGGTTTCAAACAAAAACAAACAAAAAAAAACAGGAAATAGCAGCTCCATAAGCATCTGAGCACTGGGTTTGGATGTTGCGCCTCGTGGCTTAAACGGGAAGTTAATGGGAAGGGAAAACAGAAGTAGGAAGGTAATCAAGGAGAACTAGCATAGCTGGCAAGTGAACTGTATTAGAATCAGCCAGTAATACAGGCAGCAACCCAGCCCAGAAAACTACTGTAAACTATGCAAACACCTTTCACTCTGGTTTTTCCACAAACTCTACACCACTGGTTCACACAAACGGGGAAATGTTTCCTAAAAAAACTAATAAAATGATAAGGGGTGCTGTTGCTCTCATACATCAATATGTGGAAGAGGCTGAGGGTGGTGAGGATGAGAATGCTGATGACCAACCCACAGTGAGGAGAAGGAGAAGATTGTACAGACCCAGGATAACCCACCAGGGGCTACATGAGCTGGAGATAGTGGAGTGCTATAGTGTGGACAGGGACCTCCTACAGCAAATTGTTGAGTTGTGCCGGCCACACCTCACACACAGAACCAACAGAGGGGAACTCATCCCAGTGGATACCAAGGTATGTGCAGGCTTAAGAATACTAGCCACAGGTACCTTCCAAAGGCCAACTGATGATATCATGGGGATCTCACAGGCATCAGCATCCAGAGTACTCCAACAGTTCCTGGATGCCATGTCAGCACATGCTGATGAGCACATATATTTCCTCAACACCCATGAGGCATTGACCAGCAATATGCATCTCTTCCACCAAAAATCAGAATAACCTGATGTAGTGAGTGCTATAGACTGCATGCACATACACATCAAAGCACCATCCGGCAAGTGGGGTAGAGTCTACATAAACCGCTAGGGCTTCCCCTCCATCAACTGCCAGGTCATGTGCGATGCCGAGGGCATTGTAATGAATGTGTGTGCTGGCAGCCCTGGAAGCTATCACAACTCCCACATCTGGCATATGACGCAGCTGTATTAGAGATTTGCCAGTGGGGTCATCCCATATGGCCACCTAGTGGGGGATGCTGGTTATGCACTGGAGCCATGGCTGATGACAACCATCAGAAATGCACATATATCTGAACAGGAGCTCCATAATGAGGTACACGCACAAACCAGAATCATAACAGAGCATATGTTTGGGATGCTCAAGTCATGGTTCTGGTGCCTGGACATAGCCAGTGGAGCCATGCAGTACTCTCCAGCTACATGTACACAAATTTTTATTATGTGCCATGCTACACAATATTATCCTCTGGAAACAGCTGCAGCAGGAACAGCACAGGGCAGGGCCACACAGCCCCCCACCATTGCCAAGGCCAGCACAAGCACAGAGTGACTCAGAGGAGGAACAACCTGAGCCTTCCCCTGTAGACAAAAGGAGGCCTGCCCAGTATGCTCAGGCTTTGGCAAAGAGGCAACCCATAGCACATACACCGACATGGTAGAAAACCAGGGAATGACTCCTCTCTCTGACTTGCACATACAGTAAAAGGGATGCCAAACATGACACTACCTGTGCTTTACCATGTATAGGGAGGGTACTAACATAGTCAGCCCTCCAGCACCATCCTCAATACTGGCACAGCCACAAGGTAAGTCACTCTCTCTATCAGTTGCTGACTGGAGTAGAATGTTTAGCTACTTGTTTCAATGGTATGGATGTGAGCATGCAAGAGAATTGGCTGGCAGAATGGGATGGCATCAGATAGTAGACACCTATATGGGCAGCATGAAATCCATAACAAATACTGGTATCAACAATGTAGGCAGTACTAGACAAGATCACAAATCCCACTGCAGGACATGTGGTGGGCCAAATGTGTGTCCATAGGACACACACACATACATGCAGTGAGGCATGCATACCCAACAACAGTCTCAGCCAGCAGGACAGGTGTAGATGACCACAAAGAAAGGCTGTGCTAAGGTCTGCAATAGAGTGGAGAACAGCCCCCTCCAAACCTACACAAACAGACTACAACAGGTCAGGCAGCTGGATGTTAGTTTTGAAGGGTAAGAAGTCTGAAACTGAAATGTTGGTCAATAAAACCTAAGATCTGTACTCCACTGACATGCCTCTAGTCTGCATGATAGGTCAGAATACAAAACAAAATGGAAGCCAAAAGAGTACCTGAAATACCAGTACAGTCATAGCAAATGTTTACAGTTGTCAGGTGTGCCCCCGCACAATCCTATGTAGAAATATAGTAACATGTACATGTGAGTTTAATAACAGTGGAGCACAGATTACCTGAGCTGGCCTAATTAACAGGATAGATTGCTGCACATGTACAATATGTAGGGCTCTGTGTGTCAGGTTGTTGTGTGTTGTATATTGTGTGGAAGTGGTCAGCATGTAGGCATGGAGGGTTGTGTCACGGTGGTCTATGGCCAGTACTGTTGATGGCAAGGCCATGTTCTGACAACTGCAGTGCCAACTAAAATGCATCCCCACAAGACCCAATCCAGCAGTCATCCATACTCATTGTTTCAATGTAATATCTGTCACCTTCTGAAAGATGGACATGCCATGAATGTTAGCCCAGACATACACACAGTACACAGGTGGAAGTAACCTAGACATAGTACATAAAATGCAACTGTCAACTGCACACACATTTGGAATTGTACATACAGGTTAGCAGCACATTAGTTGTCTGTGTAGTATGGAATACTGATTTAGTCTGGCCAATCACTGGCCAACCACAAAAGGCACAGTTATGAAGTAATGAGAAACTTCCAATGTCCCCACACAAGTCAGCATAAGGGAAATGTCCTAGGTATAACTGTGAGTCAGCTGCAAGAAGCTTCCATATCACATATGCACTCAGCTCACCCCACCATCAGCCCACAGGTTCACCACAGGTCATATACCTGCTGTTGGGAATGAGTACAGTATGACTCCCACTTCTATATGAGAATACCTACAGAATGCAGCATGCTGAAGACGTTTCCCATGTAGGTGTGTCCCTAGCTGTAAGCAGCACCCTGCCAGCATCCACACCAATGGATTAATAAGGACAGGAAGTATTGCCATTAACACCTCGCACACCTACCCTGTCACCCCAGGGGAATCCAGTGGCTTGAAGCCTGGGACAGCAGGAGTGAAAGAATGCACTGGCCTGCAACAAATGGCCTGCATCACTACCAAATGCCCTACAGTCCTCTGTCAACAGTCCGTGCCTCACCCGTACTGCCAATGTATGTTATCTCATGGGGTTCCAAATAACAACATAACACAGTCCACAGAACACACCTGCAAGGCCATGTCAACAAATCCCAGTAGCATGCCCACAATGTCCTACTGCATGAACTGTGGACCAACCCCTATATACCACTGGGATGAAGGGACAACTATAGGAATACTTATCAGATATCACTCGCATAATGTTAGGAAGAGGATAGAATAATGGAGGGGGGTGTAGAAGCATGGACACCATGGAGTGTGTGAAGTCTGAAACTGTGATGTGTGCCCATACTACCCCTGCCTACAAACCCAGTAATGGGTGGTTACAAACCTGCTTGTAAACCACAATGTGAAGATGAACTGATCAGATATATGAGCCCTGCCTCTGGGTATGAATCTGTACAACTGAGAGGTATGGCCACAGCAGGATATAGCCATTCTGTCATGTCGATAGATGTACAAGCAGTTGATCCTCAGCCACCACAGTGGCAAGGTGCTGGACCATTTACACAGACCAATCAGCAAGTGTCTGCACCTTCCCCTCCAAAATGGCATGAGTGTGCAAGAATATGTAGGCTGCAGACCACAATACTGGGCACAGCTTCATTCATCTTGTATTCCCCAGGAAATTACCATGAGTAACTAAGTATATCTGTACGTAGTTGATGACATAATTCATCATTGTGTAAAACAGTACATATGTCTGAATATCTCTACTAACACCAAAACCATGTAGCACAATCAGCACAGACACAATTACAGTATCCCACTATCCTTTGCCGCTTGTGACTCCATATTGTCACTCTATCTACAGATATCCTGCAGAAACAGGTTGCTAGCTGTAGGTGTAGAACACAAATTCCTGCATTGGAGTACAACCTACCTGTAATGGATTCACACATTCAATACAGAATGTCATACTGGGCATGTTCCCACACTTAGAGAAATGAAGCCCTTGTCTGACAACAAAATACAGAAGGTCAAACTTCTGTCAGTCGCAGATTTCTGTGCACACACACCACATTGCACACCATTCATGCTTTGCACACATATCGGATAGGAATATACACATATATCCAAGGACAACACACTATAATAGGTCAAATATACACAAACAGAGATGTGGATAAAAGAGAGACAGACAGTGATAAAGAGCTTCCCATCATGAGACCTGTCCCACCCACCACACATCCAATTAGCCAATATCACATGATGTGCCAATGTCTATCACTGTAGATATTTGCTTCTGGTGGCCCTCAGCACCATAGTGTCTGTGGTGCTTGTGATAACTGTGTAACATGACAGTACAAATCAGTATTTATCTAGCAGTCATATACCCAGTCCTGTCAAATGTAAAGTTGTGTGTGACAGTATTGTGTGTGTGTTTCCAGAGGAATGGTTTATGACCCATTCACACACACTGCACTCTCCATTACCCTACTTTAGCAAGCCTGCTGATGTCAGTCACCTTGAAATTCCCCTTTGGAGAAGGTTCAGCCCTATAAGCTCTATGGTGCATGCAATAACTGTGTAACACTATAGCGTGGCATACTAATTAAGTAGGAGTTCTCAACCCAGACAGGGAAACTGTGTGTGTTTGCATGTGTAGGGATCAATGATTTTGAGGCCATTCACAGTAACTACACCTCCCATTACCATACTTTAGCAAGCCTGCTGATGTCAGTCACCTTGAAATACCTCTTTGGAGAAGGTTCAGTCCAGTAAGCTCCGTGGTGCATGCAATAACAGTGTAATATTATAGTGTGATGTACTAGCTAGGTAGGAGTTCTAATCCCAAATGTGGAAACTGTATGTTTGTGTGTAAGGATCAAGTATTTTGAGGCCATTCACAGTAACTACACCTCTCATTGCCCTACTTTAGCAAGCCTGCTGATGTCAGTTACCTTGAAATACCTGTTTGGATAATGCTGCCCCCTGTAAGCTCTGTAGCATATGCAATAAGCAACAACTTTGTAATGGTATAGTGTGATGTAGTAGTTAGGTAAATGTTTTAATCCCAGACATGGTAACTGTGAACCTTTGTATTTGTGTGTGTAGGAATCAATGATTTGGAGACCTTTTACAGTCACTACACCTCCCATTGCTCTACTTCAACAATGATTGAAGGCCCAGTGTCTGCTATTCTAAAAGCATATTAGTTTTGCTTTAAGCACTTGGGCTTCAGGCCAGTTATTTTAAATTAAGAAGGTTTGTGGTCTGCACTCTTGTGGGAGGAGAGGCTGGATTCTGCCCTTCTGAGCTGGGAATTTTTGGTCACAGGCTTATTGTGACTGCTTAATTGAACTGTTTATTTTTGAAATTGGTGCACCTTGTTGCTGTAGCATAGACCAGATTCAGGCCTGCTAAATCTAGCTTTGTTTGTATAACTTGAGCACTGATCCAGGCCATATTTTTTTGAAGAAGGTTCCCCTGCACCCTAGTAAGCAGGGGTGTGCAGTTAGAACTTGTCTGATTGAAGACTGCTGGAAAAGGGTTTAGTTTTGTGATTTTTTTCTGGTTAATTGGGTAACTTGTTTAAGTCAGTTTGTTTGTTTTCTATTGTTTATATATATATATATATATATATATATATATATATATATATATATAGGGTGAGAGGAAACAGTAAAATATATTAATCAAAAATAGCTAGTCATCTATCTTTTAAAGAAGACAAAATGCGCAAGGCATTGAAACTGAGAAACTTTGGCTGCTGTTCAGCCCATAATAAATACATGGCCTTGTATCTTATTTAGACAAGAGAGCCCCAACACCCTAGCCCAAAGGTTCCTAGAATTCATAAACTCAAATGCAATGGAACAAGTAGTCATCATTCCCACAAGAGGAGACAATATACTAGACCTGATCATCACAAACATGGGGACAAAATGCTCCACACCGGAAGTATATCCCTCTTTGGTAAGATCAGACCATAAATTAATCTCACTGGAAATCCACATCCCGCCCCCACCCCCTACACAAAAGACCACAATGAAGAACTTCTCAAAAGCCAACTTCACACTTCTTAAGACTGAAGTGGTATCCTTCAAGGCCCCTGGGCCAGTGGAAACCACAACCCACACTGCTGAATCCATTGCAAATGCCTTCTACGGGCACCTTCAAGAATGGATGGATCATGCAATCCCAAATAAAACCAAGACCCATTCCCCCAAAGGCAGGCACCCAGTCTGGTGGACCCCAGCCATAAACAAACTTTACAATAGGAGGAGGAAGCTACTACATGACAGAGCAAAATCCCTAAAAGGGAAGGCATCTCTGATCAGTACTAGCAAAAAACTACAATCACTCATAAAATCATCCAAGGCCAACTTTGAGAGAAAAATCACAAAAGACACAAAAGACAAATTTCTCCTCCCCCTCCCCCTCAAAAGGAGAAATAACTATCCCAGCAGAGTGTAGCCTCCCTAAAATCTCAGATGCCCAGGTGAGAGCCGCCCTCTCTAAAGCTAAAAACACAGCATCAATGGGACCGGACGGTGTCCCGGGCTGTGTGCTACATGAACTCCAAGAGGAACTAAACCCACATATAAGGCTGCTGTTTAATCTTAGCCTTACTACAGGATATGTACCCAAAGAGTGGCGTACGGCAACAGTGGTCCCACTTCACAAAGGCGGTGCTTCTACGAACCCTGGAAATTACCGCCCCATAAGCTTGACGAGCCTGCTCTGCAAAGCTATGAAGAGGATCATTATGGAACTCATAAACAAAGACATTGGGGACCTACAGACATTGGATCCTACCCAATTTGGCTTTGTCAAGAGTAGATCCTGCCTTTTGAACTTGGTCGACTTTTTTGAAACAGTCACTAAGGCCATTGATGAGGGTAAGGCAGTTCACACAGCCTACCTTGACCTTGCAAAAGCCTTTGACACAATACCCCACTCAGGCATCATAGACAAACTCACCAGCTTAAATGTAAACCCATATGTCACAAGATGGGTTGCAAACTGGCTCAAGGACAGAACCCACAGGGTCAGAGTTGCTGGAGCTATGTCATACTGTAAGCCAGTCACAAGCGGTGTCCCACAGGGCTCAGTCCTGGGACCCCTCTTGTTCGGCATTTATTTTTCCAAGGTACAGGCAAACATAGGAGGATTGTGGCTGACAAAGTTCGCAGATGACTGCAAACTGGGCGCCATAATTGATACTCCAGCGGACACAAACATCCTTCAGAGAGGCCTCATAGAAATGGATAATTGGTGCCAGAGCCATGGCCTTAAGCTGAACGCCAAAAAATGTATAGTCATACCCTTTGGGAAAAACAAGGTACCCACAAATTATCACATAGGTGGTAATCCATTAAGTACGGAAGAGGTAATCAGGGACCTAGGGACCCAGGTTGACAGTAACCTCTCATTTGACACTCACATTGCCAAAGTGGTTAGGAAGACCTTCTATATTGCCCACCTTATCATGAAGGGTTTCACATCTAGATCAAGAGAGGTCATTGTCCCCCTGTACTCTTCTCTTATCAGGCCAATGATTGAGTACAATGCCCCATTTGGGATGTATCTTACCCGACACCTGCAGCAGTTGGAAAGACCTCAAAAGTTCCTCACCAAGAGGATAAAGGGTCTTAAACATATGTCATATGCTGCCCGACTGAAAAAACTCCAGCTCTATTCAGTCGCATACCGCCTACTCAGAGGTGATCTGTGCCTGACATACAAGGCCATGTCCAATCCGGAATTAATGGACATGCTCAACCTCAGAAAATCCAAATCCATCAGAGCCACGAGAGCAAGAGACTTAAACCTCAACACAGAAATAAATAGGATGTGCTGGAGGGACAGATTCATAACCCAGAGGCTCCCTACACTCTGGAACAGAATCCCAATCCATGTTAGGCAGAGCCCCTCATTAACTCTATTCAAGAGAAATCTTGACGAGTGGATGGGAGATCATAGGTCTACCCCCGGGGTCATCTCTGTGTCACTACTAGACAGAGGCACAGTAAACTAAACCCTAAAAGGGCGTAGTATTCTCATCCTAAGGGGTGGTGAAAGCCACACACACTCTGGCTAGGCTTATAAATTCTCTAGGGCAGATAACCTAGTACGAACCTATGAACCTATGAGCCTATATATATATATATATATATATATATATATATATATATATATATAAACAATTGCATTTTATTCATCTGCTTTTACTGTATTTGTGTTTCTTCCTACTTTATTACTTGAGGCATTGGCTACAACTCTGATCTGTGATATATAACAATAAGTATCCTTTTCTGTGCTTTTAAACTGTTTTTTGAGTGTATCTACTTTATTTTCTGAAAAAAAAAAAAAATATATATATATATATATATATATATATATATATATATATATATATATATATATATATATATGTATGTATGTGTATATATATATATATATATATATATATATATATATATATATATATATATATATATACACTTGCTTCCTGCCTTTCTAAGCTAGTATACTCCAGTTTTCAGGTTAGTGCTGAATTCAGGGCTGTTACAAATCTCTGTGTTTGCCCATACCTTACTTGGATAGAAGGAAGTTTCTCTGTTCACCTGTGAGAGATGGGAGCTTTGAACAGCCTATCTGTACCTGGAGGAGTGGTTTCAGTCCAGAAATTAGTAGTTTATTGGCCATTTTGGGCTAATTTCTATCTCTTTAATTTTCCTGCTATAAATATCGTATTTTCCCGGTTTTGCGTGCTGGGCAGCGCCGGTTAGCTAGGGTAAAACTATTCCCGGCTCCACAAAGTCTCCTCTTCAATTTTTCCCTTGGAACTAGACAAACTATCAACTTAAGAACTCAAGCCATTCATTTCTCAGCCCGGCACTTGCTCAAAACATATAGCAAGCACTAATAAACCCTAGCACTAGACCCTCCTGTACTGTACAGAAGGACAAGGCTCTCTATTTGACCTTACCAGCCATCCAGTAAAACAGTTCACTGTACCTATCCAGGCATGTCCAAAGGGCAGTTTCAGGTGTACTCTCCAGTCCAACTGGTAAATCTGGGCATTTTGAAGTAATGTTACAACTGCCTCATGTACACAGACAACCCCCTCCTCCTGCCTCCAAACACTAATACATGCGAAAGATGCAGTTATACAGCCAAACTAGAGGCTAAGCTCTCTCAACCCAAGACTGGATCAGACAGTCAAGAGGATAAAGAAAACACTTGCATCACAACACCAGTCTTACACAGACCCATTAAACCAGCACCGGCAAAAATCGCACATAAATACATGAAAACATACTCGGAGGCTCTAAATAAAAATCTGCAAAACCAACAGAGACTGCCAAAGCAAACATCCAAGCAACCTCCACCCCCAACACAAACCATGAAACACATACTTCACAAAACCAGTGTGCCATGCAATCACAGCCCTTAAGGAAAAATAACATACCCAACATACTAATAATAGGTGACTCTATAGTCAGGCACACTGACGTCCCACTCACTAGGCTGAATAAGGAGAAGGTTACTGTTAGCTGCCTGTTGGGTGCCAGGATCCACCACATAACAAAAGCACTCGGGTCACTCCAGAATATGTATAAATATGATGCTGTTACTGTCCATGTTGGTGTGAATGACCTGAGCCATACCTCCCTGGACTACACGAAGAGAGAAATGGAAGAGCTCTCTGATCATGTAGCCCAGGCCGGTATGACCCTGACCCTGAGTAGCATCCTGCCCTCACCAAGAATGATACTATGGTATAAAG
The DNA here is from genome assembly GCF_019279795.1 of Protopterus annectens. Classification (NCBI taxonomy): domain Eukaryota; kingdom Metazoa; phylum Chordata; order Ceratodontiformes; family Protopteridae; genus Protopterus; species Protopterus annectens. The sequence goes on from NC_056744.1 coordinate 1,326,279,045, forward strand.
AAAAAATTTTCGATTTCAACAATTTGCAAAGTTTCTGGTGTCATTCAAAGGGGATCCAGTATCTGTCCACCTGGGAGGACATGCTCGACAAGCCACACTGCTTCGCTAGAGATGGCTTGCACCTGTCACACTTAGGCTTTCAAATACTGGCCAAGGCTCTTGCCACCCCCATTAGGCAAGGCTCAAAAGACAAGCCCACCGCCGTAAACAGCACAAGTAACAAAAAACTGAGGGCAATGCTACTCAATGCCAGAAGTCTAAACCTCAAAATGCATGCACTCGAGGCACTCCTCAGTATGGAGAAAATTGATATATGTGCAGTAACAGAAATCTGGTTTAAGGCTCCAGAGAGCACCCCAGCCCTACCTGGCTACAACTCATACCATACAATTCAGCCATAGAACCCAAACTGAAATACAAAAGGTGGGGGCGTATCCATATTCATCAAGGATACCCACACCTCCAGGTTAGTGGCACAGCACGATGCTTCAGAGATCATCCACATGCAACTAACAATAGGCAAAACTGCAATTCAAATTGTAGCTTGCTACAGATCACCCACCATTTCCCAGGACCCCCATTCCATATTTCTGGAAACACTGGGAAACATAAAGGTCCTACCAAACACCCTAATATTGGGTGATTTCAATTACCCAAACATTAACTGGAGAACTATTCAAGTACTAACTCCTTTGCCTAACTTTTCATAGAATTTATAAACTCAAATGCCCTGGTTCAACTGGTCAACACTCCCACCAGAGGTGACAACATATTGGACTTGGTCATCACCAACATGGGTGACCAGTGTTCCACACCAGAGGTCAACCACTCGCTGGTTAGATCTGATCATAAACAAATCACTTTGGATATCCATATTCCACCCCCACCCCCGGACAAGAAAACCACCATGAAAAACTTTTCAAAAGCAAACTTCACGTTACTTAAGACCGAGGTGGAAAGTTTCAAAGCCCCCATGCTGAAGGATAACACTGTCCAAGCTGCAAAATCCTTTACTAATGCATTCTATGGGCAGCTACAAGAATGCATGGACCGTGCCATCCCAAGCAAAACTAAGACTCACTCCTCCAAGAAAAGGAAATCAGTCTGGTGGACTCCTGCCATAAACAAACTGTACAATAGAAGGAGGAAAGTAGTACAGAAAAGAGTAAAATCCCAAGAAGGGAGGACATCCCTGATCAGTATCAGCAAGAAACTACAATCCCTCATAAAATCATCCAAGTCGAGCTTTGAAAGAAAAATTGCCAAGGACTCCAAAGATAACCACAAGGCATTCTTTAGCTATATCAAGAATCTAAGTGGCAATGCTCAGATCTGCTCAGAGTTAGTGCAGAATGGCACAAAATACACTGAAATGACTGATATCGCCAACATCCTGGCAGGCAGGTTCAGCACAAACTTCACCCCCCCTCTCACCCCCAAAAGGGCCCATAACCATACCAGAAGAATGTAGAGTCTCTGAAATCACAGACACTCAGGTTAAAACAACCCTCTCCAAAGCCAAAAACACAGCATCAATGGGACCAGATGGTGTCCCAGGCTGCATCTTACATGAGCTCAAAGATGAACTAACCCCTCACCTAAACACACTGTTCAAACTCAGCCTCTCCACAGGCTACACACCCATAGAGTGGTGCACAGCAACAGTTATTTCACTCCACAAAGGTGGAGCCACAACAGACCCCGGGAACTATCACCCTATAAGCCAGACTAGCTTGGTCAGCAAGGCTATGGAGCACATAATGATGGAACTCATTAACAGAGACATTGGGAACCTCCAAACACTGGATGCTACCCAGTTTGGCTTTGTTAAGGGCAGATCATGCCTCCTAAACCTGGTGGACTTCTTTGAGACAGTTACCAAGGCTATAGATCAAAAGAGGTCATTGTGCCCCTCTACTCATCACTCATCAGACCCATCTTAGAGTACAATGCCCCATTTGGGATGTACCTTACAAGACCCCTCTACTCATCACTCATCAGACCCATCTTAGAGTACAATGCCCCATTTGGGATGTACCTTACAAGACACCTGCAACAGCTGGAGAGACCACAGAAGTACCTCACCAAGAGGATCAATGGCCTTAAACAGATTTTATTTATTTATTTATTATCAGTTTGATTACCGGGGAGGTCCACTGGGCCAAGAAGTGCCCATTTTCAGTGGAGGCCCGGGGAGAAAAGCTCCATGAACAATTTAATACAATATAGGATACAAATGAAGAATAAAGGTTGCAAAGTGAAATACCATACAATATAGGTTTGCAAAATACGAATAAAGGTTACAGAGTGAAAATACAAGAGTTGGACTCATACATTCGAGAACATTATATACATTATGAGACAGTTAAACAAATTGAAAGAGTTTAACAACTTGCCTGCAAATTTTTTTTTTTTTTTTTGTGAAACAATATTTACATGTTAGGAGTCAGTTAAAGTCTGCTGGTTCTAGATCTTTTGGGTCATAAGAATAAGAATGAGAGTATAGTGGAGAGGGGGTAAGGGGAGCTTAGTGGGGAGACCCTAGAAGTTATGTGGGGTGAAAGCAGGAGCATTTCCATTTGGAAGATAAGTGGAGAAAGAGTTGGCTCTTGAAGGATTTGGTGTTAGGCATAGTCCTAAGAGAAGGAGGCAGAGAGTTCCATTTTTTACCTAGAGAGAAGGATAGTAAACGCTGGCCAGCGGTTTCTTGGGTTTGGGAATGGAGATTAGGTTTTGGTGCTTAGATCTCAGTGATCTGTTAGGGATGTATGGAGGAAGGATGTCCGTTAATGCTGGGCATTTGTCTGGGGAGAATATTAGTTTGTGAGCGGTGGTTAGTTGTAGATAGTCTAGGTGGTTAGGGAATTCTAACCAGTTCAGAGAGTGTAGGCTGAGGCAGTGGTGAGATGATGTTTTGGATTTAGTTGCAAATTTAGAGATCTTATTATAGCAAGCTTCGAGCTTAGAGGTGTTGGTGACAGATAAATTGGTTAGAAGGGGGGATCCATATAGAAGGGAAGGGAGGAGGTAGGTGATTGCCAAGGTATGCCTAGTGGAGTTGGAAAGAAAATGATTGTTTCTATATAGCATACCTAGCATTTGGTGGGTTTTCTTTATGGTTTGTTGAATGTGAAGATCAAATTTGAGGTATTCATCTATAGTAATGCCAAGGAGTTTTGCAGAGGGAACCACTTCAATGACAGTGTTAGTTTGACTTAGGACATTGAACGTGTTTTTGTCCAAAGAGGAAGTCTTGGAGGGGAGAAAAATTAGTATTTTAGATTTATTGGAGTTGAGAGAAAGGTGATTTTGGTGCATCCAGTTCTCTGTAGTGGTAAAGGCTAATTGGGTTTTAGTCAGTAGTTCAGGAAAGTTTGGGGCTGAACAGATTAAGCTAGAGTCATCAGCATATTGGATGACTGTGGTGCCAGGGATGAAGGTGTGAAGGTTATTTATAAAGATGTTGAAAAGCATGGGTCCAAGAATAGACCCCTGAGGAATGCCAGTAGGTATAGGCAGAAAGTAAGACAAAGAGTTCTTCCATTTGACTGCTTGAGATCTATCAGATAGATAACTGGAGAACCAGGATAGAGTATTTGGGGAGAGATTGAGATTAGTCAGATGATGAAGAATGTGTGTGTGGGAGATGGTGTCAAAGGCTTTTGAAAGATCCAGCAGAACTGTGGATACAATGAGTCCAGAGTCTCGTGCTTGATTGACAGTTTCTAGGAAGGAAAGTAGGGCAGTTATGGTACTGTGGCCAGGACAGAAACCATGCTGGGTGGGTGTTAGGAGGTTATTCCGAATTAGATAAGGTAAAAGTTGATGGTGGACACATTTTTCTAGAATTTTAGATATAAGAGAGAGTGGGGCGATAGGGCGGAAGTTAGAAATAGCAGTGTTTTTGCCTCCTATGTTTAGAGGTAGAATGTAAGCTGAATGCCAGAGTTTTGGAACATATGACTCATTTATGGATCTATTAATCAGAATACTAATTGGGAGAGCGATTCCTTCAGCTGCATGTTTGAGGAAGCAAGAGGGAATGTTGTCAGGGGCATTAGAACATGGCTTTAGCTTGGGTAGAAGCTTTTTTATAGAAGTTGTGAAAACAGGTTTGAGATGGAAATTGAAGGGATTGTTGTTTGGGTTGCTGGGTGATGTGAAGAGGGAGTTAGGTGGGTCATTATTAGGGAATGTTTTGGTTAGCTTAGCTATGGATTCAGTAAAGAAGGTGTTGAACTGGGAGCACAGTTCACTGTCAGATAGATTAGGGTCAGGGCAAGGGTTGTTTTGAGATCCAGGATGGAGTAGGGAGCTGACCGATTTCCAGAATTGTTTTGGGTTGTTATTGTTATTGGACTGAAGTTTATTATAGTAGTTTTTTTTTTTTTGTCCTTGATAATAAGTTTTTTTACTTGATTGCGGAGTTGGGTATATAGGATTAAGGTAGAAGACAGTTTACTTTTTTGATAGAGCTTCCAGGATTTATCTCTGTGACGCATAATTTGTTTAGTTTCTTTGGTCAGCCATGGTGCAGAATTAGTTTTGATTCGTTTATTTCTTAGTGGGGCTAGTGAGTTAAGAGTATCTAGGAAGATAGTTGAAGTGCTCAACAGCATTGTCAAGAGGGAGGGTATTTAGAGGTTGCCAGTTAATTTGTTTAAAGATGTTAGAAAAAATTGAGGGGTTGAAGTTGTTGAGGTTACGAGTTTGAATGTAGAGATGTTGGTGTTGGATGGAGCTACTTGATCGATGGATGAAGGCAGGGAGATGGTCACTGAAGGTGTCAGGGATAGTGCCGCAGAGAGTGATTTTGTTTGGGTGGGAAACTAGAATCCAGTCTAAGATGAGACAGTTGCCTTATGCAGCTTGACTGAAGAAACTCCAGTTGTACTCGGTTGCATACCACCTACTCAGAGGTGATCTCTGCCTGACATACAAGCCATGTCCAACCCAGAATTGATGGACATACTCCACCTAAAGAAAACCTTATCCCCTCGATCCACACACTCTAGAGATCTAAACCTAACCGCAACAATAAATAGGACATGCTGGAGGGATAGGCTCCTGTCCAAGAGGCTTCCCATGCTTTGGAACGGGATCAGAATCTAAATTAGGCAGAGCTCCTTGCTAACACTCTTCAAAAGAAACCTTGATGAGTGGATGGGAAACAGAAAGTTTACCTTGGGGATCACTTCAGTGGCTCTGCTGGATAGAGGCACAGGGAACTAATGTAAGGGGATGGCAAAAGCCAACACATTCTGGCTAGGCTTATAAATGCCTTCGGACAGATAGCCTAGTACCCACCTATGAACCTATAGATGAGGGAAAGTTGGTACACACAGCCTAACTAGAACTTGCTAAGGCCTTCAACACCATTCCCCATTCTGGTATTATAGACAAGCTCACCAGCCTGAACATAAACCCCTATGTCACAAGATGAGTTGGCAACTGGCTCACGGACAGAACCCACATGGTGAGATTTGCAGGAGTTAGGTCTGACTCTAAACCGGTTGCAAGTGGCTTTCCCCAGGGCTCAGTCCTAGGACCTCTCCTGTTTGGCATATACTTCTCAGAGGTACAGGCAAGCACAGGAGGACTATGGCTGACCAAGTTCACAGATGAATTCAAACTAGGGGCTATAATTGACTCCCCGGATGACACAGACATCCTCCAAAAGGGTTTCACTGAGGTGGATACCTGGTATCAAAATCATGGCCTCAAGCTAAATGCCAAAAAGTGCATAGTCATCCCCTTTGGAAAAAACAAAGTACCCACAAACTACCACAAAAGTGGTAGTCCTCTAAATACGGAAGACTTAATAAGGGATCTGGGGACCCAAGTAGATAGTAATCTCACCTTTGATAATCACATTGCCAAAGTGGTTAGAAAATCCTTCTATGTGGCCCACCTAATCACAAAAGAGTTTGCATCCAGATCAAAAGAAGTAATTGTGCCCCTCTACTCATCACTTATCAGACCCATCATAGAGTACAACGCCCCATTTGGGATGTACCTTACAAGACACCTACAACCGCTGAAAAGACCACAGAAGTACCTCACCAAGAGGATCACTGGCCTCAAACAGATGCCCTATGCAGCTCAACTGAAGAAACTCCAGTTGTACTCGGTTTCATACCTCGTACTCAGAGGTGACCTCTGCCTGACATACAACGCCATGTCCAACCCAGAATTGATGGGCATGCTCCACCTAAAGAAAACCTTATTCCCTCGAGCCACACGCTCGAGGGATAGATTCCTGTCCCAGAGACTTCCCATGCTTTGGAACAAGATCCCAATCTACATTAGGCAGAGCTCCTCACTAACACTCTTCAAAAGAAACCTTGACAAGTGGATGGGAAACAGAAAGTTTACCTCAGGGATCACTTCAGTAGCTCTGCTGGACAGAGGCAGGGGGAACTAATCTAAGTGGGTGGTGAAAGCCAACACATTCTGACTAGGCTTATAAATGCCTTGGGGCAGATAGCCTAGTACCAACCTATGAATCTATGAATCTATGAACCTATTAACAAGCCTGCTGATGTCAGTCAACTTGAAATATCTCTTTGGAGAAAGTTCAGCTCTGTAAGCTCTGTGGTGCCTGCGATAACTGTGTAATGCTGTAGTGTGATGTCCTCATTAGGTAGCGGTTCTAATCCCAGACATGGAAACTGGGAAACTGTGTGTGTGTGTGTGTGTGTGTGTATATGCAGAGATTAATGGGTTTGAGGCCATGCACAGTCACTACACCTCCTATTGCCGTAATTTAGCAAGCCTGCTGATGAAATACACCTTTGGACAAGGATTAGCTCTGTAAGCTCCATGGCCATGCGATAACTGCATAATGCTATAGTGTAATATACTAGTCATTTAGGAGTTCTAATCCCAGACATGGCAACAGTGAAATTCTGTGTATGTGTAGAAATTAATGATTTTGAGGCCATTCACAGTCATACACCTCCCATTGCCCTTCTTTAGCAAGCCTGCTGATGTCATCTACCTTGAAATACACTTTTGGATAAAGGCTAGCCCTATAAGCTCTGTGGTGTGTGCCGTAAATGTGTTACAATGTAATAGCAGAAATTAGACAGCTATGGGTATGAATCTCATCTGTGGCAAGTGTTTGTGTGTGTACCTCAAAGATTTTTGCCCCATTTACTGCCAGTACACATCTCAGAGCTGGACTTTAGCAGTCATGCAGATATCATCCACCTTACAAGTACCTATGGCAAACCCTAAACCATGTCAGGTCAGTGGTGCATGTGGTAAATGTGCAACATAATGGTCCATAAAAATTGCTTGATAGAGGTTTGAACCTCACCCCTGGCAAATGTAAATGTGTGATTAGGGTAGAATTAGTTTTGGGATCTTTCACCCACTACATCACCCAATGCCAGTATTTACAAGGGCTGGTGATGTTCCTCACCTTAGAAGTACCTTGTGAAAGCATCCATCCAATAGCCTCCATGGTCCGTGTGATAAATGTGGTACACTGTAATAACAATACATAAGTAAATAGGGGTTTGAAGCTCAGTAGTGGCAAGTGTGCGTGTGTCTGTAATCAGTATGCTGTGTGGAGGTTGTTGTGATTGTGTAATGACAGGATGCATTGTGGGGTGGGTTTTGTTAAATTATTACATTGAGGACCTATTATATGTCACAATGTCCACCTTACAAGGATAGCAGATGTCAAACAGCAGAGAGGCTGGTGTAGACAATCCATAGCCCTACATGTGACATTATGGATCGGTGAACAATATAGGCAACCCTTGTATTACTCAGAGAACTGTCTCCACCCATGTTGCATACACAAACACACTTGGCTAGGCAACAGACACTATATTGATATTTCCTTGCATATTGCCCACAGATAGTAAGTATGGTGTGATTGCAGTGGACTACATGCCTGTTGACCACAACACTGCCACTGACATCAGAATGTACTGTGATGTGTAACATCTCCTGACTGAGTGTGTGTTATCCAGGAAGTAAAAAGACATGGCACCCTGTTCCATCCCTACAATAAGCAAATAAATGGTTACAGTGGTCCTTTTGCTATGTTCCCCACTGGACACCTGCAACAACTGTAGAGTCTGCAAATGTAACCCACAAAGGGAATACCATGCCTTATACACATACCTGTATTTACAGATGCCACTAACTCCACTGAATACCTGTATCATGCAGTCAATGTAGGTGCATGTACGACCTCAGTTCCATAGCCAGGTCTCGCCAAATGAGTTCAAGAATTCCACATCAGAACATAACAATCTGTCCACACAACATGCCCCAGAGACCTCAAGTACACTTTCACACATCACAGAACATGCATGTGGGACATGTGCACAACCCAGACACTGTCCATTTTATGGAATATAGATCACATACATGGCACGCATTGGACAGCACTGGCCACCCACAGTAGTAACCCAGATGAGTGGGTGGTGAATACAATATGCACCTGTGTGGGCCAATCCAGGGACTACACCCCTGAGCTACACTGGAGAACATTGCCCTGTGGCCTGATGCCAAGATATTCCCTTTGCCTAGCCTTGTACAGCCTTCAGACACAGTCATCTACTACACACCTGTGAAGCAATTAACCCATGCATCTCAGTACTGGCAAGTGTGTGTGTGTGTGTGTGTGTGTGTGTGTGTGTGTGTGTGTGTGTGTGTGTGTGTGTGTGTGTGTGTGTGCATGTAGATTAATGATATTGAAGCCATTCACACTCACTACACCTCCCAATGCCCTACTGTAGCATTCCTGCTGATGTCAGTCACCTTGAAATAACCCTTTGGCCATATATCAGCTAGATAAGCTCGGTGGTGTGTGTGATAACTGTATAATACTGTAGTGTAGCAAACTAGTTAGGTAGGAGTTTTAATCCTGACCCTGCCAACTGTGATAATGTCTGTGATTCCCTGAGAGAGTGTGGGTGTGTCTTCCTTGACACTTGCTTTTATGGACAGTCACATGTACTACACTTCCCTTATCCCTCCTTTATCACTGTTTCTGATGTCCCTCACCTTCAACGATACCTTTGGACAGCTCTCCAACATATTAACTCCGTGATGCATGCAATAACTGTATAACAATGTAATAGCAATACATAGTCAGGTAGGGGGTTGAAACTCAAGACTGGTAAGTGTGTGTTTGTGTGCCTGTCATCAGTGTTCTTTGTGGGTGTTGGGGTGATTTTGCAATGACAGGATCGATTACAGTGTGGGTTTTGCTACATCATTATATAGAGGAGCTACATGTCCCATTGTTGACATTACAAGGCCAACATTTTCCAAACACATTAGAGATTGTTGTAGACATTCCTCAGCCATAAATGTGTATAGCCATGTGCAATTATCATGTGACAGTATGGATTATTACACAATATAGGCAACCGTCATAATGCCCAGATACCACTCTCCACCCATGGATCATACACAAACACGCTTGGCTCTTACCCTCCTACTCCCTTCCTTTCTTACTTTGTCTCTGTCTCTCTCACTCCCTCTCTGGTGGATGTTGAAAAGTACATCTGCTTTGCTTAAGCAGCAGCTTGAGCTTTGTAAGTGATGCTCATGATCAGCTGATGGCCTGTGCACGAATTGCAGTCCCCCACTTGCTAATTGCATGTGGAACAGCTGTGCTATCATTCCTATAGCCAATTGTATGGAAACACACTCCTATAACTAAGCACTTCATGTGGGTGTTGGCCCTTTTCCTTTACTATGAACAGGACTTCATGTGGGTGTTTGGCAAACAGCATCACAGAGGGTAGCTAGAAATGCCTCTTACAACATACACTGTGGAGACAGGCCAAAAAACAGGAGGGAGACGTTCCAGACATAGGGACAGAATGTAAGTATTGCTCTTCTACATTTGAAGCAATGTCAGTTTAACAGGGTTTGTGTAGATATGGCTGTTCTACATGATTTAAAATCTGGCATGACAGTATTATGTGGTTAAGGAAACTTTTACCTGTAGGGCTATCTGCAGACTGGCCAGAGTTTGGAGTCTTACACGTGTTGTGTTACTCACACATTTCCTATCTTTAGAAATGCAGTAGCATACTCTGATGATTGCAGTCAGTACATGGTGACATCCATGTGAGTTACTGACTTCATATCCCTCAGAAAACATATGTCACAACAAACCCTGTTACAGCAGTAAATGTATGAGTTTATCACAGCAACATGTCAATAGTGGCCCTGTGTTTGTGCCTCCATCCCCAAGTCTGTCAACCTTTTTACATATGTCATCCAGTAAGAGGTGCATATGTTCAGTACATCATTATTTACTGACATCATATCTAATAAGCCAGTGAGATATCAGACTGCTAGACATGTAATGTA